>NC_036845.1:6438382-6446827 GCF_002910315.2 Salvelinus sp. IW2-2015
CAGTTGAAAGTGGAAGTTTACATACAATTATGTTTGAGTCATTAAAACTCGGTTTTTTCAACCACTCCCACAAATATCTTCTTTAACAAAACTATAGTTTTGGCAAGGCGGTTAGGACATGGTTAGGACACCTACTTTGTGCATGACACAAGTAATTTTTCCAACAATTGTTGACAGACAGATTATTTCACTTATAAATCACTGTATCACAATTCCAGTGGATCAGAAGTTTACATACACTAAGTTGACTGTGCCTTTAATCAGCTTGGAAAATCACAGAAAATTATGTATGGCTTTAGAGGCTTCTGATAGGCTAATTGACATCATTTGAGTCAATTGGAGGTGTACCTGTGGATGTATTTCAAGGCCTACCTTCAAAACTCAGTGTCTCTTTGCCTTGACATCAAAAGAAAAATCAGCCAAGACCTCAGAAAAACATTGTGGACCTCCACAAGTCTTTCATCCTTGGGAGCAATTTCCAAACACCTGAAGGTACCACGTTCATCTGTACAAACAATAGTACGGAAGTATAAACACCATGGGACCACGCAGCCGTCATACCGCTCAGGAAGGAGACACGTTCTGTCTCCTAGAGATGAACGTACTTTGGTGCGAAAAGTGCAAATCAATCCCAGAACAACAGCAAAGGACCCTGTGAAGATGCTGGAGGAAAACAGGTACAAAAGTATCTATTCCACAGTAAAATGAGTCCAATATCGACATAACCTGAAAGGCCGCTCAGCAAGGAAGAAGCCACTTCTCCAAACCGCCATAAAAAAGCCAGACTAAGGTTTGCAACTGCACATGGGGACAAAGATCGTACTTTTTGGAGAAATGTCCTCTGGTCTGATGAAACAAAAATAGAACTGTTTGGCCATGAATGACCATAGTTTATGTTGGAGAAAAAGGGGGTGGCTTGCAAGCCGAAGAACAACCATCCCAACCGTGAAGCACGGGGGTGAGCAGCTCATGTTGTGGGGGTTGCTTTGCTGCAGGAAGGACTGGTGCACTTCACAAAATAGGATGGCATCATGAGAAAGGAAAAATTATGTTGGATATATTGAAGCAACATCTCAAGACATTCAGTCAGGAAGTTAAGCTTGGTCACAATGGGTCTTCCAAATGAACAATGATCCCAAGCATACTTCCAAAGTTGTAGCAAAATGGGCTTAAGACAACAAAGTCAAGGTATTGGAGTGGCCCATCACAAAGCCCTGACCTCAATCCTATAGGCAAAATTGGTGGGGCAGGAACTGATAAAGCGTGTGCGAGCAAGGAGGCCTACAAAACCTGACCCAGCTCTGTCAGGAAGGTATGTATAGTTTTTTGTGTGCTCTAGGGCAACGGTGTCTAGATGGAATTTGTGGTCCTGGCGACTGGACCTTTTTTGGAACACCATTATTTTGGTCTTACTGAGATTTACTGTCAGGGCCCAGGTCTGACAGAATCTGTGCAGAAGATCTAGGTGCTGTTGTAGGCCCTCCTTGGTTGGTGACAGAAGCACCAGATCATCAGCAAACAGTAGACATTTGACTTCGGATTCTAGTAGGGTGAGACCGGGTGCTGCAGACTTTTCTAGTGCCCGCGCCAATTCGTTGATATATATGTTGAAGAGGGTGGGGCTTAAGCTGCATCCCTGTCTCACCCCTCTTTCTCTCTCTTTATCTCCCTGTCTCTCTCTGTGTGTGTGTGTGTGTGTGTGTGTGTGTCTGTCTCTCTCTCTATCTCTTTGTCTTCTGTGTGTGTCTCTCTCTATCTCCCTCTCTCTCCTTGTTTCTCTATCTATCTCCCTGTCTCTCTGTGTGTGTATTTCTCTCTAACTCCCTGTCTCTCTCTGCGTCTCCCTCTCTCTCTCTCGCTCTCTCAATTCAATTCGCTTTATTGGCATGATGTAACAATGTACATATTGCCAAAGCTTACTTTGGATATTTACAATATGAAAATAATAAGAATCAAATTGTCAACGGGACAACAGTAACAACAATAACCAAGGGTCAGAATAACCATACATTGAACAATAACAATAAGCATACAGTAGAGGACATGTGCAGGTTGATTGGTCTGTCAGACACTCCCTCATCTTATGGCAGGCAGCAATGTAGTGCGCTGCCAACCCACAGCTCTCTGCGTCCTCCCCCAAAAGGACGGGTAGCCTACTCTCATCAGAGAGGTCTTTGAAACCTTGAATAAGGGTTTCAAATTTGGGGAAATGGCACTCTCTAATTGTTTTCTATTTTTGACATTTTGTCTCTCTCTCTCTATCTATATACTGTATAATATATATATATATGTCTGTCTCTCTATCTCCCTGTCTATCTCTGAGTATCTCTCTCTGTCTCCCTGTCTCTCTCTCTATCTCCTTGTATCTCTCTATCTCCCTGTCTCTATGGGTGTGTCTCTCTCTATCTCCCTGTCTCTATGGGTGTGTCTCTCTCTATCTCCCTGTCTCTCCTTGTTTCTCTATCTATCTCAATGTCTCTCTGTGTGTCACTCTCTGTCTCCCTCTCTCTCTCTCTGTGTCTCTATCTCCCTGTCTCTCTCTCTTTCTCCCTGTCTCTCTGGGTGTGTTTCTCTCCTTGTTTCTCTATCTATCTCTCTCTCTGTCTCCCTCTCAATTCAATTCAATTCAAGTCAAGGGGCTTTATTGGCATGGGAAACATGTGTTAACATTGCCAAAGCAAGTGAGGTAGATAATATACAAAAGTGAAATAAACAATACAAATTAACAGTAAACATTACACATACAGAAGTTTCAAAAGAATAAAAGACATTAAAAATGTCATATTATGTATATATACCGTGTTTTAACAATGTACAAATGATGTTTGTTCTTCACTGGTTGCCCTTTTCATGTGGCAACAGGTCACAAGTCTTGCTGCTGTGATGGCACACTGTGGAATTTCACCCAGTAGATATGGGAGTTTATCAAAATTGGGTTTGTTTTCGAATTCTTTGTGGGATCTGTGTAATCTGAGGGAAATATGTGTCTCTAATATGGTCATACATTGGGCAGGAGGTCAGGAAGTGCAGCTCAGTTTCCACCTCATTTTGTGGGCAGTGTGCACATAGCCTGTCTTCTCTTGAGAGACATGTCTGCCTACGGCGGCCTTTCTCAATAGCAAGGCTGTGCTCACTGAGTCTGTACATAGTCAAAGCTTTCCTTAAGTTTGGATCAGTCACAGTGGTCAGGTATTCTGCCACTGTGTACTCTCTGTTTAGGGCCAAATAGCATTCAAGTTTGCTCAGTTTTTTTGTTAATTCTTTCCAATGTGTCAAGTAATTATCTATTTGTTTTCTCATGATTTGGTTGGGTCTAATTGTGCTGCTGTCCTGGGGCTCTGTGGGGTGTGTTTGTGTTTGTGAACAGAGCCCCAGGACCAGCTTGCTTAGGGGACTCTTCTCCAGGTTCATCTCTCTGTAGGTGATGGCTTTGTYATGGAAGGTTTGGGAATCGCTTCCTTTTAGGCGGTTGTAGAATTTAACCTTTCAGTGATACCCATCCCGGATCCGGGAGCATCCTCATCAAAAAAGCTGAGAGGTGAGAGGGCTCCTCCAGGCTTTGTTACCTGTTCAGGACCTCCTCCTCAGGTGAGACAGCATGGTCTCTGTTTTGGCTCTTCGGCGTCTTTGCTCTGTTCTTGTTCCTGTTCTCAGAGTCCTCCCGGTCACCTGCCTCCCCCTCTCCCTCTCTCTGTCCTTCTTCCTCTCCGCCGGCCTTCCCCTGGCTGTCCTTGTCCCGGCGGTTGTCCCGATTTCTCCTCTCGCCCGCCGCTCACCCTTCCTCCCCTTGCCTTGCCCTAGAGATGGAAAAAAACACAGAACAGAAAAACCTTGTTAGTCAACAGCTCAATCTCTCTTATAATGATTTCTGTTATATTTCAAGGATCTACATGATTTTACACAGAGAGCTGGTTGAGGGTCATGGCAGGAGGTGCACTTTCAGATGAGGATATGCAGAATAAGATGAATACGAAGAGAGAATGGGTGTGACGAGGATGTCAAAGATCCTTTTGCATACCAATTTATCAGTGTGCTCTAGTCTTGGTCATATACCTGCTGGCTGTCCAGGGAGTAACTAATATGGCACAGTACAAACATGTTCCCCCTATTGACCACTAAGTCAGCCCTTGCATCACAGACAGTGGCCACACCCTGTGAGCAAGGTTAAGTTCAGCTGTTGCAATTCTCCGCTGATAGGCTTTGTCAAAAATAGAAAGCCTTTAAATAAACTTCAGTTTATCTGCTCTTTCGCCATCTCATAAACAAATCAATTCATGGAATGTTGTGAGTTTACCACTGGAAGCTGAAAAGCCCCACATCATTAATATAAAACACCCCCCAGAAGAGCGAGAGAGAGAGAAAAGAACAGATCGACAGATTGAAACTGGCCCTATTCGTGTTGTGCTGTCATGTGTAAGCAGCAGGATTGCGAAACTGCTGAGGTAGGCACGGAGCCTCTCTCTCCCCTGGCCCCCCTTCAGCCTGTGACCATTAATCAGCCCAGCCGTGCTCTGAGCTCCGCTCCATCCTGACCAGGCAGAGAAGGGCTCGCAGCGCACGCCAGCCCAACGCTGACCCAACATTCCTGGGGTCCAGCCAGTGCGATATAGGGCCTACCATCCAACTCTGTTTAGTCTTCCCTGGCTCGGTCTGCAGGAATAATGAAAGCCCACCAGCCTCAAAGGTGAGACAAAACTGGTGCTAGCACTAGTGCTAGCTCTCCCCAGCCGTAATCTGTATCTGAACTATCTGAGCTCAGGGCAGGAGAGGAGGAAGAGGCCCGCATACATCCCACAAGGCCAGGCAGATTGTAGGGTGTGTGTGTGTCCATTGTGTGTTTATGGCATGTGTGTGTGTTTGTATGGTGTGTGTGTGTATAGTGCAGTGTGAAAGAGGCATTATTGAAAGGGGTTTGGTGGGTTGCTCTTGCAGCAGGAGTGTAGGGTCCAAACAATTGTGTGGGTGTAGAGAGGGATAGAGAGAAAGTGAGAGCAAGAGAGTGAGAGATAACTAGAGAGAGAGAGAGAGACTGGAACAGAGACACAGATAGCAAGACGTGACAGAGCGAGAGAATGATAGAGAGAGAAATAATGATAGAGACACATACACAGAGAGAGAGATAGATAGAGAGGGAGGGAGATAGATAGAGAGGGAGACAGAGTCACCCAGAGAGACAGGGAGATAGAGACAGACACACACACACAGAGAGAGGAGACAAAAGAGACACACAGAGAGACAGGGAGATAGAGAGAGACACACCAGAGAGACAGGGAGATCGAGAGAGAGACACTCAGAGAGACAGGAAGATAGAGTTAGACACACACACACAGAGAATCAACTATTAAAGACTACCAGAACCCACTGGATTCTCCAATTACCTTGAATGAGCTACAGGACAAAATAAAAACCCTCCAACCCAAAAAGGCATGTGGTGTTGATGGTTCTTCAATGAAATGATCAAATATACAGACAACAAATTCCAATTGGCTATACTAAAACTCTTTAACATCATCCTTAGCTCTGGCATCTTCCCCAATATTTGGAACCAAGGACTGATCACCGCAATCCACAAAAGTGGAGACAAATTTGACCCCAATAATTACCGTGGGATATGCGTCAACAGCAACCTTGGGAAAATCCTCTGCATTATCATTAACAGCAGACTCGTACATTTCCTCAGTGAAAACAATGTACTGAGCAAATGTCAAATTGGCTTTTTACCAAATTACTGTACAACAGACCATGTATTCACCCTGCACACCCTAATTGACAAACAAACAAACCAAAACAAAGGCAAAGTCTTCTCATGCTTTGTTGATTTCAAAAAAGCGTTCGACTCAATTTGGCATGAGGGTCTGCTATACAAATTTATGGAAAGTGGTGTTGGGGGTAAAACATGATATTATAAAATCCATGTACACAAACAACAAGTGTGCGGTTAAAATAGGCAAAAAACACACAAATTTCTTCCCACAGGGCCGTGGGGTGAGACAGGGATGCAGCTTAAGCCCCACCCTCTTCACATATATTACAACGAATTGGCGCAGGCCTAGAAAGTCTGCAGCACCCGCCTCACCCTACTAGAATCTGAAGTCAAATGTCTACTGTTTGCTGATGATCTGGTGCTTCTGTCACCAACAAAAGAGGGCCTACAGCAGCACCTAGATATTCTGCACAGATTCTGCCAGACCTGGGCCCTGACAGTAAATCTCAGTAAGACCAAAATAATGGTGTTCCAAAAAAGGTCCAGTCGCCAGGACCACAAATACAAATTCCATCTAGACACCGTTGCCCTAGAGCACACAAAAACTATACATACCTTGGCCTAAACATCAGCGCCACAGGTAACTTCCACAAAGCTGTGAACGATCTGATAGACAAGGCAAGAAGGGAATTCTATGCCATCAAAAGGAACATAAAATTCAACATACCAATTAGGATCTGGCTAAAAATAATTTAATCAGTCATAGAACCCATTGCCCTTTATGGTTGTGAGGTCTGGGGTCCGCTCACCAACCAAGAATTCACAAAATGGGACAAACACCAAATTGGAACTCTGCATGCAGAATTCTGCAAAAATATCCTCTGTGACACGAGGAACACCAAATAATGCATGCAGAGCAGAATTAGGCCGATACCCGCTAATTATCAAAATCCAGAAAAGAGCTGTTAAAAACTTCTTGTCAATAGGGGGGTGCTATTTTCACTTTGGAAAAAATCGTGCCCAATTTAAACGGCCTCATACTCTATTCTAGATCATACAATATGCATATTATTATTACTATTGATAGAAAACACTCTCAAGTTTCTAAAACTGTTTGAATTATATCTGTGAGTAAAATAGAACTCATTTGGCAGCAAACTTCCAGAACAGGAAGTGAAAATTCTGAAAATGGGGCTCTGTTTCAGGGCCTGCCTATTCAACTGGCTTATATTTATCGATATACATGCACTTCATACGCCTTCCACTAGATGTCAACAGGCAGTGGAAGGTGGAATGGGGTGTCTAGCTTGATCTGAGGTCGAACAAGAGCTTTTGGAGTGGCAGGTCAGGAATTTCCTTTCTCTACCTAGGCGCGCGAAGCACCTCGATATTGTCTTCTGATAAGCGTTCGGTTTACACGGTGAATATCTCCGCTCTGATTTATTTGATACATGTGATAATAACATCGTAAAGTATGTTTTTTCAATTGAGTTTTATCAGATTATTAACGTTTATTGGGACTTTTGGAGTTTTCCGTTCTTTTGCGTAGAGAGAAGATGGGAACGTTATCACCACTTGGCTAGCATTGTGGGCGCGAATTCGACAGAAGAAAAGGACATTCTAAAACCAAACAACGATTTATTCTGGACAAGACTCCTTGTACAAGATTCTGATGGAAGCTCAGCAAAAGTAAGAACAATTTATGATGTTATTTCGTATTTCTGTGGAAAATGTTGATTCCTATTCTCTGCCATTTGGGGCGCTGTCTCGCAATAACGCAAGCTGTTTGTTATGGTAAAGTTATTTTAAAAAATCTAACACGGCGGTTGCATTAAGAACCAGTGTATCTTTCATTTGCCATACAACAAGTATTTTTATGTAAAGTTTATGATGAGTTCTTTGGTCAGATTAGGTGAGTGTCCAAAATATCTCTGGAGATTCTGGTGAATCGATGCTACGTATTCACAATGTATAATCAGGATTTGTAGCTCTAAATATGCACATTTTCGAACAAAACATAAGTGTATTGTATAACCTCATGTTATAAGACTGTCATCTGATGAATTTGTTCAAGGTTAGTGATTCATTTTATCTCTATTTTGTCGGTTTTGTGCAAGCTATTTTGGCGGGGAGTAAATTGCGTTGTGTGTTTGGCTACTGTAGTGAGCTATTATAAATTATATATTGTGTTTTCGCTGTAAAACACTTAAAAAATCGGAAATATTGGCTGGATTCACAAGATGTTTATCTTTCATTTGCTGTACACCATGTATTTTTCATAAATGTTTTATGATGAGTATTTAGGTATTTCACGTTGCTCTCTGTAATTATTCTGGTGCTTCGGTGCTATTGTGATGGTGGCTGCAATGTAAAACTATGATTTATACCTCAAATATGCACATTTTTTCGAAACAAAACATAAATGTATTGTATAACATGTTAAAAGACTGTCATCTGATGAAGTTGTTTCTTGGTTAGTGACTAATTATATCTCTATTTGGTCGGTTTTGTGATAGCTACCTATGCGGTAGAAACATGGTGAAAATATGCGGTTGAGTCTTTGGCTATTGTGGTTAGCTAATAGAAATACATATTGTGTTTTCGCTGTAAAATATTTAAAAAATCGGAAATGATGGCTGGATCACAAGATGTTTATCTTTCATTTGCTGTATTGGACTGTGATTTCATGAAATTATATTATATGATTTCCCTGTCCCGTTAGGCTAGGCTATGCTAGTCAG
>NC_036845.1:6446927-6511971 GCF_002910315.2 Salvelinus sp. IW2-2015
GACCCCATCTCTCTTGTTGCATAACAGTATATATTTAAAACAGTTTAGCCAGCAAGCAACCCCTTCAGCAGGAGTTGAGGGCGGCCCGGCACTTTGAGAGCAGTCTAGCCTAGAATCCGCCAGCTCGTTTTTGTGTAAATAACCGCCCGTAAAATATAAGAACTCTCTTGGCTAATTATTTGTCTACGCCTTATCATGAGTAACGTTCCAGCCCTCCAGGGCCCTAGAGTCTAAGACATCTACCACAAAACGATAATTAGACGCTCCCAAAAGGAACTAGACAACTCTAAACACCCGCAACTACCACTATCAACATTAGAGCAATAAAGAGACTAGAACATACTACCACCCCACTACCCAATCTATTCAGTAATCAGACCACATACGGAGATCCTAGACATCTACCACCGCCACCCCACCCTGTTAGTGCCAATAACACATCCCACCCACACCACCTATCATCACCCTTACGAGCCAGTATACGAAGGTGTAAATCCAGCGACATTGCACACTGTCGAAGTAATCAACCATCAAATCAAATCTCAATATGTCTAAATCAAAATTTTAGTAGTCACCACCTAACCACCCATTGGGTTTAAGCAGATGTTAATGCGAGAGAGAACATGCCAAAATGCTTGTGCTTCCCTAAGTTATCCGACTATATGCTATATCCAACGTAAAGCCACACAATAATCCTCGCTAAATTGACCTCTAAACAGATTTCCACAACATAACGTAGCGACTAGCTATATACACACACACCCACAGAGTGTCTTAAAAGGGATAAATAAATATTTACAAGTTTTTGTACATAAAAGATTGTCACTTTATGAAGATGGTGTACAGAGACGGCATAGGGCAAGATGCAGTCCATGTATAGAGTTGAACGATAGCGGTCATAACCGGAAGCTCATATTACCAATATGTTAGATGAAGTTCACTGTTCCCGTATATGTATGTAAGCAACATAAAGTGGCCATAGTTTAAAGGGCTAGTGGGTTACTATGGTATTACATAAAGATGGCAAGATGCAGTAGCATGAATAAAAAGAATATAGGGAGATATCAGGTATTAGAGCGGTTACCTCATAACATCATGAAAGCATGACCCGGCTTGAAATGTCTAGGGCGTCCATTAAACACCTCATATTAAGTGGCACTTGCTTAAAGAGGCTAGTGGTACATTTGTAACATAAGTTTCCATCTAATTCCCCCACCCCCCCCCTCCCCCTTTTTTTATCAAGGGCTGGAAGTTGAGTGCAGTATGTTTGGCAGCGGCCGCTAAATTGGGTTAGGGGTGGCTGTTTAACAGTCTGATGGGCCGCTTGAAGATAGGAACGCGTTTTTCAGTCTACTCGGTCCCTGCTTTGATGCACCTTGACTGACCTCGCCTTCTGAGATGATGAGCGCTGAAACAGGCTAGTGTCTTGGGTGTCGGTTGTCCTTGAGTTGAGTCCTTAGTCACCCAGACCTCATTCTCTGTACATCGGGTGATGTATGAATTCCTGCGAGGCTGTCAGGTTAGTTTGCCCCCCGGCCCTGATGGCATTCGTGACAAGCCTCCACCTCACTACCCTCATGGAGAGCCTTTACAAAGTTGTGGGCGGAGCAGATTAGCCGTACCAGGCGGTAAATACAGCCGACAGAAATGCTTTCGATTGCCGTGTTCTCCCAGTTTCCCCAGAAGTTTGTGCAGTGGCTGTTATGGTGACAAGCCGAAGTTCTTCAGCACTCACTGAAGCGGTGACAGAGCGCTGCTGCTGCTTCCTTACTTCACCAACGACGTACAAAAGTGTGGATCCGACCAATTCAGGTTGTCCGTGATGTTGAGTTTATCCAACCGCAGGAACTTAGGAAATACATCAAGAGATATCTCACAACTATGCTCCTTAACTACCCATTGACCCTCGATGTGGACATAGCCCGAATTGCTCCCTCTGCTGGTGCCTAGAAAGATCCAGACCATTTCATACTCCTTCGTACACTCGATCGGGCCACTACAGACTCTAAGGACTTCTCCCCTACATACCTACCTACCTACCTATCTGCCCCCCTCCACCACACACCACTGAGAGGCCACCTCCCCCTTGCTGTCCTGTCCTCTAGTTTCATCAGACCAGAGAGACCCAAGACTGCTGTTGATTGGACGGGAATGTACAAAACTGCTCTTGTGATTGGATGGGACTGTACAGAGAGGAGAGGAGTGAGACATTCAAATGTGACAGTATGGGGATGATGATGTGTTTGTCATTGGGAGTCGGGACAATGTAAATGCTTGTTGAATCGGTTATTTAAAAGGGTCCCGCCTAGTTAAAAACAAACTTTGCGTCTTGGTTTGAATGTAGATTTAATTTGTAACATTATGTAGAATTGTTGTTGTTGTTTAAATGTCTTTTTGTTTTTGTTTGTTGTTTTTTGCTGAGTAAATTATCATGGGATATCACTAACAGAAAGACAGACAGATGTGGTTACTGCATCCAGATGTGTAGTAAACATATGAGACAAACCGACTGAATTGATTTTGTGACAGAATGAGGACGGACCCCATTGTTTTCCTCCCAACTTATTATTGATCATGTTTGTTCAGAAGCGTCCTGGACAAAGTGCTAGTTTGCCTATCTGTGTAAGCAGGATCTGTGCTTTCACTAAAGCCACCTGAGCAGAAATCAAAAGCATCTGTATGTCAAATAAACTATAATGGGTTTGTACTTGTCTTTGTTTTTCATTTGTTATCTTTGGGCAATATTTTTGGTATCTCAGATTGTTCTGGCAATTCTCACTTTTTTATTTTATTTGTATCACAAACCATTTGGGGGGAAATCATTATAAAAGTGGACAATTCCTAAAAAATATATATTTCAGAATCAAGGCATACTCAATATTTAAGAGCACACTATAAGGAGTATAAGGACACCACGATGTTGTCTTTATCATGTACAGTTAATGGATCATAGGGTCTTACAGGGGACATCTGTTTTTCATTTGTTATCTTTGGGCAATATTTTTGGTATCTCAGATTGTTCTGGCAATTCTCACTTTTTTATTTTAGGCGTTTTGTTGCCAACCTTACTTTGCTAGCTGACAACTTTACGTTTTTTTTCTTTTTAATTACCGTTTATATTTTTTGTTTTTCCATCACAACTTTTTTCCCTCATTCAACTTTTTCACTCCGGACGCTTTATCTGGACATGGTTCGTCAGCACTTTCAACAGCCGAAGCTAAGTAGTAACATTAACGTGATGTCTTCTAATTGCAGTCGCTGTACTCATAATATACAGGAGAAAGATCGCCTTATGGCGAGGATAGCTGTGCTGCAAGCCCAGCTTCAGACGCAATCGTTAGGCAAGGGTAATTTCAGTGTAGGAAAGGATGAAACAGCGTCTGTGCCACCAGTAAGTACAGATAGTAACGTTAGTATAAACCCCCCGCACAGTCCCCGCAGCCGGACAACTTTCTCATGGCTACTGGAGGGAAATGCTGTAGGAATGCTCAACTGGTGTCGCTCATTCAGCCGACAGAAACTTTCAACCGGTAGCGAGTCGGAGTCTGAGGCCGAGTCTTCTCTTGTCTCTACTCCTCCCGTTACGGGGTCTGAGACGCCGAAGGCTCCCACCATTAGCTCTGACAAATTGAAAACCCTAGTCATTGGCGACTCCATTACCCGCAGTATTAGACTTAAAACGAATCACCCAGCGATCATACACTGTTTACCAGGGGGCAGGGCTACCGACGTTAAGGCTAATCTGAAGATGGTGCTGGCTAAAAACTGCGAGTGTAGAGAGTATAGAGATATTGTTATCCACGTCGCACCAACGATGTTAGGATGAAACAGTCAGAGGTCACCAAGCGCAACATAGCTTCAGCGTGTAAATCAGCTAGAAAGATGTGTCGGGCATCGAGTAATTGTCCTCGGCCCCCTCCCAGTTAGGGGGAGTGACGAGCTCTACAGCAGAGTCTCACAACTCAAATCGCTGGTTTGAAAACTGTTTCTGCCCCTCCCAAAAAGATAGAATTTGTAGATAATTGGCCTCTTTCTGGGACTTACCCACAAACGACCAAGCCTGACCTGCTGAGGAGTGCGGACTCCATTCCTAGCTGAGGGCGTCCTCATCTTATCTACCAACATAGACAGGGCTCTAACTCCTCTAGCTCCACAATGAAATAGGGTGCAGGCCAGGCAGCAGGCTGTTAGCCAACCTGCCAGCTTAGTGGAGTCTGCCACTAGCATAGCAGTGTAGTCAGCTCAGCCATCCCCATTGAGACTGTGTCTGTGCCTCGACCTAGGTTGGGCAAACTAAACATGGCGTGTTTCGCTTAGCAATCTCATTAGGATAAAGACCTCCTCCATTCCTGCATTTATTGAAAAGAATCGTGATACCTCACATCTCAAAATAGGGTTACTTAATGTCTAGATCCCTCACTTCAAAGGCAGATTAGTCAATGAACTAATCACTGATCATAATCTTGATGTGATTGGCCTGACTGAAACATGGCTTAAGCCTGATAATTTATCGTGTGTTAAATGAGGCCCTCACCTCCTGGTTACACTAGTGACCAATCCCCCCCGTGCATCCCGCAAAGGCGGAGGTGTTGCTAACATTTACGATAGCAAATTTCAATTTAACAACAAAAAAAATGACGTTTTCGTCTTTTGAGCTTCTAGTCATTGAAGTCTATGCAGCCTACTCAATCACTTTTATAGCTACTGTTACAGGCCTCCTGGGCCATATAACAGCGTTCCTCTCTGAGTTCCCTGAATTCCTATCGGACCTTGTAGTCATAGCAGATCATATTCTATTTTTTGGTGATTTTAATATTTCATATGGAGAAGTCCACAGACCCCACTCCAAATAGGCTTTCGGAGCCATCATCGACTCAGGTGGGTTTTGTCCAACATGTCTCTGGACCTACCTCACTGCCCATCATATCTCTGGACCTAGTTTTGTCCCATGGAATAAAGTGTTGTAGATCTTAATGTTTTTTCTCATAATCCTGGACTATCGGACCACCATTTTATTACGTTTGGCAATCGCAACAAATAATCTCTCAGACCCCAACCAAGGAGGCACAAAAGTCGTGCTATAAATTCTCAGACAACACAAAAATTCTTGATGCCCTTTCCAGACTCCTTCTGCCTACCAAGGCCCGTCAGAGGACAAAAATCACCCCTAAAAACGAAAAACATTTGTCCATAAGAAACTAGCTCCCTGGTATACAGAGAAATACCGAGCTCTGAAGCAAGCTTCCAGAAAATTGGAACGGAATTGGCGCCACACACAAAACTGGAAGTCTTCCGACTAGCTTGGAAAGACAGTACCGTGCAGTATCGAAGAGCCTTCACTGCTGCTCGATCATCCTACTTTTCCAACTTAATTGAGGAAAACAAGAACAATCCAAAATTTCTTTTGGATACTGTTGCAAAAGCTAACTAAAAAGCAGCATTCCCCAAGAGAGGATGGCTTTCACTTCAGCAGTAATAAATTCATGAACTTCTTTGAGGAAAAGATCATGTCATTAGAAAGCAAAATTACGGACTCCTCTTTAAATCTGCGTATTCCTCCAGGGCTTAGCTGTCCTGGATCTGCACAGCTCTGCCAGGGCCTGGGATCGGGAGAGACACTTAAGTGTTTTAGTACTATATCTCTTGACACAATGATGAAAATAATCATGGCCTCTAACCTTCAAGCTGCATCCTGAGATCCTATTCCAACTAAACTACTGAAAGAGCTGCTTCATGTGCTTGGCCCCTCCTATGTTGAACATAATAAACGGCTTCTTATCCACCGGATGTGTACCAAACTCACTAAGGTGGCAGTAATAAAGCCTCTCTTGAAAAGCCAACCTTGACCGGAAAATATAAAAACTATCGGCTATATCGAATCTTCCATTCCTCTCAAAAAAAATTGAAAAAGCTGTTGGCGCAGCAACTCACTGCCTTCCTGAAGAGAAAAAATGTATTACGAAATGCTTCAGTCTGGTTTTAGACCCCATCATAGCACTGAGACTGCACTTGTGAAGTGGTAAATGACCTTTTAACGGCGTCAGAGCGAGGCTCTGCATCTGTCCTCGTGCTACTAGAATTAGTGCTGCCTTTGACACCATCGTTCACCACACTTCTTTTGGAGAGACTGGAAACCCAAATTGGTCTACACGGACAAGTTCTGGCCTGGTTTTAGATCTTATCTGTCGGAAAGATATCAGTTTGTCTCTGTGAATGGTTTGTCCTCTGAACAAATCAACTGTACATTTCGGTGTTCTCAAGGTTCCGTTTTAGGACCACTATTGTTTTCACTATATATTTTACCTCTTGGGGATGTTATTCGAAAACATCATGTTAACTTTCACTGCTATGCGGATGACACACAGCTGTAATTTCAATGAAACATGGTGAAGCCCCAAAATTGCTCGTGCTAGAAAGCCTGTGTTTCAGACATAAGGAAGTGATGGCTGAAAACGTTCTACTTTTAAACTTGGACAAAACAGAGATGCTTGTTCTAGGTCCCAAGAAACAAAGAGATCTTCTGTTAAATCTGACAATTAATCTTGATGGTTGTAAAGTCGTCTCAAATAAACTGTGAAGGACCTCGGCGTTACTCTTGACCCTGATCTCTCTTTTGACGAACATATCAACTGTTTCAAGGACAGCTCTTTTTCCATCTACGTAACATTGCAAAATCAGAAATTTTCTGTCCAAAAATGATGCAAGAAAATGTATCCTTGGCATTTCTTACTTCTAGGTTAGACTACTGCAATGCTCTACTTTCCGGCTACCCGGATAAAGCACTAAATAAACTTCAGTTAGTGCTAAATAGCGGCTGCTAGAATCCTGACTAGAAACAAGAAATTTGATCATATTACTCCAGTGCTAGCTTCCCTACACTGGCTTCCTGTTAAGGCAAGGGCTGATTTCAGGTTTTACTGTTAACCTATAAAGCGTTACATGGGCTTGCTCCTACCTATCTTTCCGAGTTGGTCCTGCCGTACATACCTACACGTACGCTACGGTCACAAGACGCAGGCCTCCAAATTGTCCCTAGAATTTCTAGCAAACAGCTGGAGGCAGGGCTTTCTCCTATAGATCTCCATTTTTATGGAACGGTCTGCCTACCCATGTGAGAGACGCAGACTCTGTCTCAACCTTAAGTCTTTCACTGAAGACTTATCTCTTCAGTAGGTCATATGATTGAGTGTAGTCTGGCCCAGGAGTGTGAAGGTGAACGGAAAGGCTCTGGAGCAACGAACCGCCCTTGCTGTCTCTGCCTGGCCGGTTCCCTTCTCTCCACTGGGATTCTCTGCCTCTAACCCTATTACAGGGGCTGAGTCACTGGCTTACTGGTGCTCTTTCATGCCGTCCCTAGGAGGGGTGCGTCACTTGAGTGGTTGAGTTACTGACGTGATCTTCCTGTCTGGGTTGGCGCCCCCTTGGTTTGTGCTGTGGTGGAGATCTTTGTGGGCTATACTCGGCCTTGTCTCAGGTTGTAAGTTGGTGGTTGAAGATATCCCTCTAGTGGGCGGGGGCTGTGCTTTGGCGAAGTGGGTGGGGTTATATCCTTCCTGTTTGGCCCTGTCCGGGGGTATCATCGGATGGGGCCACAGTGTCTCCTGACCCTCCTGTCTCAGCCTCCAGTATTTATGCTGCAGTAGTTTATGTGTCGGGGGGCTAGGGTCAGTTGGTTATATCTGGAGTACTTCTCCTGTCTTATCCAGTGTCCTGTGTGAATTTAAATGCTCTCTCTAATTCTCTCCTTCTCTTCTTTCTTTCTCTCTCTCTGAGAACCTGAGCCCTAGGACCATACGTCAGGACATACGGGCATGATGACTCCTTGCTGTCCCAAGTCCACCTGGCCTTGCTGCTGTTCCAGTTTCAACTGTTCTGCCTGTGGTTATGGAACCCCTACCTGTCCCAGACCTGCTGCTTTCAACTCTTATGATCGGCTATGAAAAGCCAACTGCCATTTATTCCTGATTATTATTTGACCATGCTTGTCATTTATGAACATTTTGAAAATCTTGGCTCTCTCTAATTCTCTCCTTCTCTCTTTCTTTCTCTCTCTCTGAGAACCTGAGCCCTAGGACCATACGTCAGGACTACCGGGCATGATGACTCCTTGCTGTCCCCAGTCCACCTGGCCTTGCTGCTGTTCCAGTTTCAACTGTTCTGCCTGTGGTTATGGAACCCCTACCTGTCCCAGACCTGCTGGCTTCCAACTCTTAATGATCGGCTATGAAAAGCCAACTGACATTTATTCCTGATTATTATTTGACCATGCTTGTCATTTATAGACATTTTGAAAATCTTGGCTCTCTCTAATTCTCTCCTTCTCTCTTTCTTTCTCTCTCTCGAGGACCTGAGCCTAGGACCATACGTCAGGACTACGGGCATGATGACTCCTTGCTGTCCCCAGTCACCTGGCCTTGCTGCTATTCCAGTTTCAACTGTTCTGCCTGCGGTTATGGAACCCCTACTGTCCCAGACCTGCTGTTTTCAACTCTTAATGATCGGCTATGAAAAGCCAACTGCATTTATTCCTGATTATTATTTGACATGCTTGTCATTTATGAACATTTTGAACATCTTGGCCATGTTCTGTTATAATCTCCACCCGGCACAGCCAGAAGAGTTTTGTTTTTTTTTTTTTTCTGCCGACACCCTCATAGCCTGGTTCCTCTCTAGGTTTCTTCCTAGGTTTTGGCCTTTCTAGGGAGTTTTTCCTAGCCACCGTGCTTCTACACCTGCATTGCTTGCTGTTTGGGGTTTTAGGCTGRGTTTCTGTACAGCACTTCGAGATATTAGCTGATGTACGAAGGGCTATATAAAATAAACTTGATTTGATTTGATTTGACATCTATAGGTCTAAAGGGACGAATTGGCCACTTTCATCCCCACCAAAATTGTTTGTGATACAAATCTAAAAAACATCAAACATATTTACTCCCATATGAAACTAGAACAATCGGAGATAACCAAAATATTGTCGGGACACGCTGGCATGAAATCGTGCCAACTAATCAATAAACACTCTCCGGGGACCTGCCTTTCTAATTTCAGATTCACTGTTGCTTAGTTTTTGCAAGTCTTTTGAAGATATATCCATCCTAAACACAGTTGTGTGTACGTTTATATAGGCCTTCACATAAATTGCATTAAATAGATGGTCATAGACAATCAAAGAACTGTCAGTGAAATGCTGAATCAAACCCACCACAATCTTACTTACCCTTATTCATGACTCCAATTCCATTCCATTACACTGAGCCATTAGTACGTCCCGTTTAGCCTTGTGTGGGGAATGGCCCGACGCTCCGACCCTGGACAAATGCTCTGTCTAAACGCAAATACAGTTTCGGAAACATTTGGAATTTAACTTTCATATAATAGAGAAATATTTTATTATATCCAAAAGATACACTTACTGTACGCAGTTTAATACAGTTGCACCCAGTTGTATTTTGAGAAATACATGCGATCCAGTCGGAAATGTGGAATAGAATGGACCAATGGAAATGAGAGCGCAAGGTGAGAGGATGTGTGGTAGCGGAGGTGGTGTGAAAACAGCCAGTTGCAACTTTGCAAAACTGCTCACAGTAAGTGTATATTTTGTATTTAATAATAATACAATTGAAAGAATCTTTCTCGCTCACATGAAAATTAAGTTCCAAAGGTTTATAAAACCGTATTGCTAGAATGACTAATAACGTTTCTAAACATTAAAACAGAGTGTTGGGATTGTAGTCATTGATCCAGCTGTTGTCCATACATTCAATTGAGAACTCAAGGGCTGGGTACACTGTAACTAAATATTGTTAAGTAACTGGTTCCACAGCCCTTTTTTTTGTTGGTTTACTCAACTTTTCATTTTTAGTTTTTCAACATGAGAAAACGTAGGCAAAAATTCAGTCAACTTAAAATGTGTTTTCTCAATTTTGTCTCATATGTAAACTAGAAAAGTATTATTTTACCAGCAGAAAGAGGCTGTGGAAATAGCTACCGGCACAGTGCTTTTCATGTATATATCTGACAGCTGATCACATTGTGCATGTTCATTTAAACAGTAAATGGTATTCAAACTCACAACCTCTTGATTCACAGCATACCAATCTTCCTGCTACGCCACCACGTCTGTGTCAATAACATATTTGACATACATGATTGCATTGTGCATGTTAATTTCTACAGTAATTAGTATTCACCTGGGATTTGAACTCACAACCTCTTGGTTCACAGCATTCCAAACTTCCTGCCATGACACCATGTCTGTGTCGTTAACGGATTCGACTGTATTTTAGGGGATGACGGCCTTTGTTCATTCCAAGATCCTAAAGATAGATTAAAACTCTCTGGCTCATCATTTTTCTTTTATCTACAATTTAGGTCTGCCGTTAGGGCTCATGGTGTTCCTTGGCAGTCAGCTTTGACGCTACATCCTATGCAAAATATTTTGAGTTTAAGATCGAAACAAAGGGTTTCCGAAATGTATCATTTATTTACTGTCAACTTCTTATAAACCTCTTCCTCTCTATACTCAGTGGAATAGAGACCTTCCAGGTTTGGATCAATGTTTTAGTTGGGAGTAGTCTAATATTCAACAATCGTCTCGTTATCCTGATCACCTCGTTAAGCCTCCACACTCACTCTCTATCCGTCAATCGATCCTCACTTTTTTGAATGTAATTTATAGGGAGCATTCAACTTCATGGAGCTAAAGAAGACACTTTGAACCAATGGCTTCTTGCCGCTAAAAACACTTCGTGATGTGTTGCTCTGTATTTTATTTTGCTGCGCCACTCGGGAGCCAAAAGCACCACCAACATTAGACACAGAAAAATCTAAAATAAGTAAATAAGTCAATCAAATCAATCAGATTAATTTATGATAATTGACACAGACATGGTCGCATAGCCGGAAAATCAGAATAATATGAACCAAGAGGTTGTGAGTTCAAATCCCAGGTGAGGACATGTTGGATAATAATGTATACATAAATTAACATGCACAGTCTGATCATGTAAGTCAACGTGTATCAAATATGCAAGTTGAAAACATTGTATGGTAAAAGTGCTGTATGTGTAACTACACTGAACAAAAATATAGATGCACCAATTTCAAAGATTCTTTACAGTTCATATAAGGAAATCAATAAATTAATTAGGCCCTAATCTATTGATTTCACATGACTGGAAATACAGACCTACATCTGTTGTTCACAGATACCTTTAAAAAAAAAGTTGGGGAGTGGATCAGAAAACCAGTCAGCATCTGGTGTGACCACCATTTTGGCTGGGGTAGGCTGTCATTGTAGATAATAATTTGTTCTTAATTAACTGACCTGCCTAGTTAAATAAAGGTTAAAAAAAAAAAAAAAATCTGTGGACTGACCAATGTTTTACACCAATGGGCGTTTTCTGATATCAAGGAAAGCCCACATTAAGAAACGTCCCGAATTAAAGGTCTGCAATTACTTCATTTTGCACAATTACACTTTTGCACGCTGATTCCAGAAAATTGTAATGTGCGTGATTACGTTCATAAACGTAGTCATCATACGTTGACAGGCTAAACTTACTACGTTTCTTTTTGTGAAGGAGGAAAACAGACGGGTGAGTTTAACATAACATTTCTCGCTATGCAGCTAATTTAGTTACATGTGTATGATTTATAATCAATGTAATATTTAACAATACAAGAGGTACACAATGACCGATAAATCTAACATGCGAAATGACAGTATCGGTTAAGAGAGAGAAGTGACTAGCGCTGTCTTTCTTTCTCGACTGAGACGGCAGGCTAACGTTAGCTAGCTATGTTGTCAATCCTAGAAACTTGGATACAACAGGTCTCATTGTTTTGATTCCTCCTGGAGGTGGGTAACGTTAGTTCAAATCAAAGTTAGCAGACTAGCCAACCTTCAGTTTGTCGCCGTTTCAATGCGAATAACAACACCGAATATATAAAAATATTATGGCCGTAGCTAGCTACGTTAATGTTATGTAAAGGGAGAATGCTGTCGAGTTTGCTAGCTCAGAGATTAGCCAACGTTAGCTAGCTACCTTGCTGACGATGGCTTAACCTCGAAGAACAAAACACCTACTGTTCGCTAGCTATGTTCGTGTTTGGTTGGACTGTATCACGATATTTTTCATATGTGAAAATTAACATGAAGTAAACTCAACTCTTTGGTCCTTTACTAACCAGCTGTATGTAAAATAGTTAGCTGTAGCTTAGAAAATAAATATTACACTGGATAATAAATAAATGTGTCACTGGATGACAACATAATGTTTTGTTTTCAACATTAGGGCTGTTTTCCAAAATAAGTGAAAGTTGTTTTGTTTCGTTGCCACGATACTAACGAGTATCGCGATACAGGTATTGTCAGTTAGCTAGCTCACATACTGACCACACTGCTCGCGTTGCGTGCGTGAGCGTTGCAAAATAAATGTAGACATACATATTATTAAATCATTGCATTCACACTGCTCGCGCAGGTCTGCATGGCCAGGTGCTAAAATAGAATAATTGGTTATATTTATGATGCTCAAGTCCTGCCTCTCCCATCTCCTCATTGGTTTTTAGGAGCATATACCCAGCTTTTTTATTTTAGCTAGCTAAGCTTGCCCCATGTCATTGTCAACTAGCTAGGGTATCGGGACCCTGTTCCGGTCTTCTTTTCATGATTTAGTTGAAAATAGTGTTTCAATTATCCAAAAACAATCGACTATTGATATCATAATTCCCGTATTGTTTACTGTGTTTCCCGGAATCGGAAGTTCATCTATCAATTAAAAAAACATAAAATCTGTGCTATAACCTTTGTTTCCTTTTGGCAGTGAGACATTTGAACAACCACCAATAAGCCTAATGCTACAGCGGCAACATTAGCAGATATTACAGTAAGTAGCTCCTACAGAATCTCTGCCTGTCCTGTGTGTAGCTAAATAAACTGCTTTAACTTGTTCAGTGTATTGGTTGATTTAATTTGGCAACTATGATGCTAGTAGTTCGCATTAACATCCTTTTGTGTCAATAATGGTCTCTTTTCTTTGCCCCCACCCCACCCAAAGTACTTCCTAAGGATGGCTAGCTGCGGTGAGGTTGACCACTCTGTGAGCTCGCTCCCATCCAGTAAGAAGGGGAGTGGTGATTCTGCCTGCTCTGGTTCCAGTGGCTCATCACCTGCCCTGGCTGTCCCAGAGTGTGCCATCTGCCTGCAGAGCTGTGTCCACCCTGTCCAGCTACCCTGCCGCCACGTCTTCTGTTTCCTGTGTGTGAAAGGGGCGTCCTGGCAGAGCAAGCGCTGTGCTCTCTGTAGACAGGAGGTTCCCGAGGACTTCCTGGAGCACCCCACTCTGCTGTCCCCCGAMGAGCTTAAGACCGGAGGGCGGGSTGCCRCAGGGGACAAYGCCTGGTACTATGAGGGGAGRAACGGCTGGTGGCAGTATGAYGAGAGGACCAGCCGTGAGCTGGAAGACGCTTTCTCCAAGGGCAAGAAGACAGCTGAGATGCTGATAGCCGGGTTCCTGTACGTGGCCGACCTGGAGAACATGGTGCAGTACCGGCGCAATGAGCACGGCCGCCGCCGCAAGATAAAACGGGACATTGTGGACATTCCCAAGAAAGGGGTGGCGGGCCTCCGTCTGGACACCGAGGGCGGCACGCAGGGGTCCGCTGCGGCAGGGAGAGGGAACTCTGCAGACGGGGCTGATACTTCAGCATCCTCACTGCAGCAGGCTGCAGCAGCTCCAGCTGCTTTCACAGTCCTGTCTGCTCCTGCCAGGCCTCCCACCTCTCTGGGGGGCCAGCCTGGCAGCCCCACCAGCCCCTCCCTGGAAGACACCCTGGCCCTGCTCCACATCAGCCCCACAGATGCGCCGGAGAGGGCTGAGGTCGGGGAGGGAGAGGAGGGGGAAGAGGAGGCCACCGCCACACCCTCCATGTCATCTGGTCCTAACACCTCTGTGGATGGGTCTGGGGACTGGAGCGACGATGAGGAGGAGGAAGGGGATGGGGAGGCAGTGGAGCCCCGGGAGCAGAGACTGCGTTTGGGGGAGAGCCCAGAGGACAGGTCCCCCCCTGGGGCTGAGGCCTCCAGCAGCAGTGTGAGGTCGCGAAGGCCTGACGGCCAGTGTACTGAGGTGTGAGCTCAACTCATCATGAACCTCTGCACTGTAGCTAACATTCTTAGCTAACATAGGACTCTGAAACAGATTAAAACCAACCCCTGCATACAACTGTCTCGAGGCGAGGAGACACTCCCATTATATTAGACTTTAAAGATGAAAATGACCCCCTGAAAATTAGTTATAGTCAAAATTTACTGGTGGGCCTTAGGAGCAGTCTTTCCCCATACAACTTGTTAGTTGAGCGTTGAATTGTTGTTTCGTGTAAGTTGTTGGGATGTTTGAACGTCCTCATGCCTGCAGACAGTATGTGATGCAGCCGTGTTGAAAGATGGAGACTTATTATTTTCAGAGACATGCATTTAACTGAATCAGGTAGCAGCCTCTTATCAGCTAATCAACAGTTGTTTTGATCAGATCAGTGGTTGTGTTTTCCTCTCTCTGCAGCAGCTTGGTGTGTTGAGTTCTAGGCTGCTCCAAAGTGATTAACACCATGCTCCATGACCTCTGATCAAAAAGGTCAGTAGACACCATTTTCATTTGTGTTTCAAAAGCGAAGCATGTTCAGTTGCTGATTTATTAATCTGAAATGCTAGTCTGTTTCATAACGTGTGCATGTGTTTTAAGAGAGGGGTTAGATTCTTAACCTCTCTTGGGCACGTGAGACGGTAGCGTCACACCTCTTCAACAGCCAGTGAAACTGCTGGGCGCCAAATTCAAATACAAAAATACTCATTATAAAAATTCAGAAAACAAAACATATTTTACATAGGTTTAAAGATTAACTTCTTGTGAATCCAACCACGGTGTCAGATTTTAAAAATGCTTTACGGCGAAAGCATACCTTACGATTATTTGAGAACATAGCCCACTAGACAAATCATTACAAACAGTAGCCAGCCAAGTAGAACAGTTACACATGTCAGAAATAGAGCTAAAATTAATCCCTTACCTTTGATGATCTTCATATGGTTGCACTCAGCAGACATTCATTTACTCAATAAATGTTCCTTTTGTTCGATAAAGTCTCTTTATATCCAAAAACCTCCGTTTTGTTCGTGCGTTTTCTTCAGTAATCCACAGGCTCAAACGCAGTCAAAACAGGAAGACAAAAAAATCCAAATTGTATCTGTAAAGTTCATAGAAACATGTCAAACGATGTTTACATTCAAACCTCACGTTGTTTTTATCCTAAATAATCGATAATATTTCAACCGGACAATAACGTCGTCAATTTAAAAGGTAAACAAGAAACGCACTCTCTCGGTTTCTTGTTGACACTTTAGGGTCCACTCATTCAGACTGCTCTTACTTCTTCATTTTTCAGAATACAAGCCTGAAACTATTTCTAAAGACTGTTGACATCTAGTGGAAGGCATAAGTGGAAGGCATAGAAACTGCAATTTGAGTCCTAAGTCAATGGATACTGTAATGGCATTGAATAGAAAACTACAAAATCAACAACAAATCCATTCAGGAAGTTTTTTTTTCTCTCAGGTTTTCGCCTGCCAAATCAGTTATGTTATACTCACAGACACTATTTTAACAGTTTTGGAAACTTTAGAGTGTTTTCTATCCAAATCTACCAGTTATATGTATATCATATCTTCTGGGCCCGAGAAGCAGGCAGTTTAATTTGGGCATGCATTTCATCCAAAATTCCGAATGCTGCCCCCTACCCTAGTGAAGTTAAACACTACTGGTGAAGAGGAGGACTAATGTTTTTGATTTTAGTTTAACTGTTTGTTTTTTCTTTGTTTTCCTATGGTTGTAAATTCTATTGTGTGATTACTAAGACGGTAAGAGAAGAGCAACGGTTGATAGGTGGCTTGCTGGCTGTCTCCTGCAAAACATTTGAAGTTTTAAATGTTATTGTTTTTATATTTCTTACCAGCTGACTGTCATTGTCATCTGTTGAGCTCAATTTTACTATCATTATAATAACCTTTACTTTCTGTAACGATTTTTGGTTTGTAATCTTTTACATGGTATGTAATTTTAAATAAAATGTGTGTATTCATCAACCCAAAATGTTGATTGGAAGTATTGTTTTTGTTGGATGAAAGCAAAAGGCGAGCTGATCACATGCCAACACAACTAGCGACATCATGCAAGATACTGCAAGAAATAAGCTGTCTTGTATCAAATCTGTTCACAGTGTATTTTTTCCCCCTGATATTTCTCATGTGACAACTCTACACTATATAAACAACTATGTGGACACCCCTTAAAATTTGTGGATTTCGGCCACAACTGTTGCTGACAGGTGTATAAAATCGGGCACACCGCCATGCATTCTCCATAGACAAACATTGTCAGTTGAATCGCCTTACTGAACAGCTCAGTGACCTTTAACGTGGCACCGTCATAGGATGCAACCTTTCCAACAAGTCAGTTGGTCAAATGTCTACCCTGCTAGAGCTGCCCAGGTCAACTGTAAGTGCTGTTATTGTGAAGTGGAAACGTATAGGAGTAACAACGGCTCAGCTGCGAAGTGGTAGGCCACACAAGCTCACGGAACGGGACCACTGAAGTGTGTAAAAATCCTCTGTCCTAGGTTGCAACACTCACTACCGAGTTCCAAACTGCCTTTGGAAGCAATGTCAGCACAATACCTGTTAGTTGGGAGCTTCATTAAATGGGTTTCCATGGCTGAGCAGCGGCACACAAGCCTTAGATCAGTTTGGGGAAGACCATTTCCTGTTTCAGCATGACAATGCCCCCGTGCACAAGGCGAAGTCCATACAGAAATGGTTTGTCGAGATCAGTGTGGAAGAACTTGACTGGCCTGCACAGAGCCCTGACCTCAACTCCATCAAACATCTTTGGGAGGAATTGGAACGCTGACTGCGAGCCCGGGCTATTCGCCCAACCTCACTAATGCTCTTGTGGCTGAATGGAAGCAAGTCCCACAGCAATGTTCCAACATCTAGTGAAACCCTTCCCAGAAGAGTGGAGGCTGTTATAACAGCAAAGGGGGGACCAACTACATATTAATGTCCATGATTTTTGAATGAGATGTTTGACGAGCAGGTGTCCACATACTTTTGAGTCATGTAGTGTACCTCACCACTTGCTAATACCATGCACCCGCTGCTCCTGCCCTGCACAGGTCCACTTAGTGCAGTGTAGCGTACCTACTTCAACAGACAGGTTCCAACCCACTCTGAATTCATCTCACACCCTGGTTTGATATTCTGATCACAGTGTATCTGTAAGCAACACCAAAGCCTGGTGTTTGGCCAGGAAACACATGACCTTTGTAAAGGGACGGGAGAGGAAGACAAAAGGCCTGGCGGGGATGCATCCAAAATGGCTCCCTATTTAGTGTACTACCTTTGATCAGGGCCCACTATGTAGGGAATAGGGTGCCATTTGGGACGTACCCCTGGCGGTGTGTTATCCAGGGACCAGAGACCTGCCAGCCAGGTTCACACCATAGGGAAGCTTGATCTATCAGGGAGGGGGAAAGGAGCAGCTGACTCTAGCCTAGATCTATGCAGCAGGATAAACACAGAACATTTCATTGTTAGATTATTCAGAATTCACATGAATTGGAATGTCATGAATCTCCTACCCTGGTTGAAAAAGAACACACCATCGGCATTGTACATTTATTGGAACAGCAGGACAGATGGAGAATTCTTCCTCAGGCCTGCAAATAGTTATCAGAGACAGATAAAGTAGTGGGGCAGCTACTGTGGTTGGTAGAGAGTTGTGTGGTATTGAGGTCTCTTGATGAATTTATAGATAGGTCTGTATGACCTAGTCTATTAACTGGAGAAAGAGAACTCCCAACTGTAGTGGGCTGGATAGAGAATCCTCCTCTTGTTATTCTCACTATCTCTGTGTGTGTGCTATTGTTCGGCTCAGTCTTGGGGGTGTGGTTGGAAATTGCAGCAGTAAGACCACTATGTTTGTTTCTAATGTTTTATACAAAAACCTTGTCGGGTTCAATCCTAATCTAACAGATGATTTGATCTTCCGCTCTTTGAAAACGTTGTGACACATTTTGGTGTTCCACAAAGTACAATACAAGCAAGATCAACAGAGATTTTATTCACAACAGCAATAGAAAGTATTTAGCTTGAAATACAAAGTGATTTTACTTTGATTTGTCATTATAAAATGTTGTACTGTATCTTATACGAGTTATATTTAGATCTATAAATTGCAGTTATCTGCAAAATAACATTTTACTTTTAAAAATAAACACATTTTGATAACTGAATGTAGCAAAGATATAC
Source organism: Salvelinus sp. IW2-2015 (assembly GCF_002910315.2). Taxonomy (NCBI): domain Eukaryota; kingdom Metazoa; phylum Chordata; class Actinopteri; order Salmoniformes; family Salmonidae; genus Salvelinus; species Salvelinus sp. IW2-2015. Next base: position 6,465,292 of record NC_036845.1, read on the forward strand.
AGTATTTTTGGCTTCACTCCAGTCCACAGCCCCATGCATAAATGCATAGTTTTGTTCAGAATATAAATAGCAGTTACTGTAGAAAATATTCCATATTATATTTCAGTGTAGCATGCTGAAATAGCTCAAAGTTATCCCTTGAAGTTTAGTAATGCTCTTGCACCGCAGGCCAGTTGAGAAGAATCCGTTGAGGACGAACAGATGAAAACAATGTCTTTGTCCTTCATTCGTGTCCAAGCTGATTCTCAAGGGTCTCCATCCTTTTTGACACAACATCAAGTATTTACACATTAAGGAAGTTATTGATTTGAAACTAAACACATTTTAAAGATACTGAGTGCATCCTAAATGGGAGCCTATTTCCTTTATAGTGAACTACGTTTGACCAGGGCTGATAGGACTCGTAGCACACTATACAGGTAATAGGGTACCATTTGGAAAGCATTCAATGTCATGGCAATATTAAATATCTTATCTAAAGTATGTACACCACCACAGGGCTGTAAAGGATATTATTCTGGGTCAGTCTCCTAAGCTGTTCGTTGACCTGCCTCTGGAAGAGCATCACGTTCTCACACTTACACATATCTTGAGGGGAGGGTTTCTCTGTTCACAGACAGACACAGTATGGATTGTCTTTTAGGAACAGACTGACACAGATCAAGTGCAATACAATTATTCATTCCCAGAGCCTCACAATATACTGTACAATGATAGGCCTCCAATGGTATGGTTTCTGTTGTACTTCATAAAATCACCTGCAGGTGGCAGAGATGTACAGCATTTTTCCCCTGAACATAAAGCACTTACTGGCTCCTCAATAAATATTTCCTGAAATGCAGTGCATGAGAGAAAATCGATCTAACACACATTATAAACTGGGTGGTACGATCTCTGAATGCTGATTGGCTGACAGCCGTGTGATAATAGCAATAAGGCACCTTGGGGGTTTATGGTATATTGGCCATGTACCACACCACCTCAGACCTTATTGCTTAAGTATAAAACATGATATAGAAGTCGATAAGCACCACCTTCATAAACAATCTGATTAGTTTTAAGACTTTAGATGGGTTTTGGGACATTTTTGATTCAGTATTTGTATTTATAGAATTCATAATTTATTCAAGATGAGAGGATTTGTGCACTGTGCAGGAAAGTGTGAGAAATAATTAATAATGTGTAGCTGTGATGGATCTTTAATAAGAAAGTTATTTTAGAGTGTGTTTTATTCAAAGGGTACCTTTACATATCCGTGACTTCAATTTGTCTGTAATTTCTCCCATGCTGCTAAAATCTTCAGCATAGTACAAATGCTTATCATCTGGCTCGGAAGCAATTTCCCTGAGCTCCTCTTCGATGGCTTTACCAACACCAAGTGCATATATCGTGATACCTGGGGACAGTGAAGCAGGTCAAAGGTCAGAAGGAAGTGGATGAATGACTCCTTTAAGAGAAGATGGTACTCTATTAAAGGCTCTTTAAATGGCTCTGCAATCAGATCAAGTTCAGCAAACACAACGTAAAGAAACCATACCAGTATCCTTTGCCTTAGTGGCCCATTTCGACACATCATCCTGGGATCGTCCGTCGGTGAACACGATGCTGACCCGTGGTATGTCGGGCCTGGCCCCCTCCTTGGCAGAGAAGCTGTACTCAAACATGTGACGCAGTGCAGCACCCGTCATGGATCCTCTGCCCATGTACTGCATCCGCGACACGGCCCTGTTGATGTCCCGGCCTGAGGTATACTGACCCAGGATGAACTCTGTGCGGACCTTACTGGAGTACTGCAGCAGCCCCACGTGGGTGCCCGTGCCGGACACGTCCAGAGAGTCCACGATGCCATTCACAAACTGCTTGACCAGCTCAAAGTTGGCCGGTCCCAGGCTCTTAGAGCCGTCAATTACAAATACCAGATCCATCACTCCATCTCCACACACTGCCTCTGCCATAGTAGAGACAAATAGTGTTGTCAAGTCACGACGCCCCAAATAAACTATACCATGGCAAGACAGCAGCAGAAAGTACTAGCCTACATTACTTAAACGATGTCGCTGACAGGCTAATAACTGGCTCATTTTACAATAATGGCCCAACATTATGAAGACCTGTGTGCCATTCAGGGGCACAACTTTGGTTTTAGAAGTGGCGGGGACATATTATTATTATTCTTTGAAAAAGAATTATCCAGTCAGATAAACACTCCCAACAGCCTACCCGACCGCTCGGAGGAGTCCGCATGGTCCTAAAGCACACCGTTGCCTCGTTTTGTATCACATTCCAATGATAAAACTGGGGGTGGGGACAAAAATGCAATTTCCGAATGTGGGGGAGACATGTCCCCCCATTCCCCAGTGAAAGTTGCGCCCCTGGTGCAGGTCATGTTGAAATAGTAATAAGGATAATTCTCATTAATAATGGAAATGTGTGTTCTCTACTCCAGGCTTCATGGTTCCAAAGACAGTCATTTTAATGCAACATTGGGTAATAATGTGCATGAATATCCATCTATCTACTTATCGAGAACTACTCTTTCTTCCTTCACGACATGTGCTTGTCACTGTCAAACAGCATGGAATATTCCTCTTAATCCAGGAAAAGAACACCCTGGACTAGAGGGAGCATCAGGATTAACCATGACCTCATAATCACACTCATCCAAATTATGTAACATATAAATACCAGGATGGAAAAACACTCAGTCACAGTCAGACCCATTACAAAAGAGGCAGTTAGGTGTATATTTGAAGGCAGTCCAACTTCCCTCAGTCACATAAGCATTAATACGAAACATCCATTCTAACATATCAATTCAAAGGGATGTGAATCCGTTGGGCCAAAACAGCATGATGCATAGAGAAGATCCTCTTATTACTGTGCAATGTCCAAAAGATCTGTTACCGCACAGCTGATAGTAAGACATGGAAGTATGCCATGGACTTACTCTTGCAGGTTCTGTTATCAGGTCTGAGTTTGTAGCCTTCTCGACATCTACACACAAATGAATCTTCAGTGTTCACACAGTCATGCTCACACCCATGGTTACCAAGGGAACATGGATCAAGCTCTGCAGTAAGTAAAAGTGATCAGACCCAGTTGTTGAGGTCAATAAGCAAGACCTGCTAGTATGTTAAAATCTAAGTAAAATGTTGAATACAAGTTATATTTCTGTGTATTAGGTGAGACTGAGGGCATACACTATTCTAGTGTGAAGCAGGTGAGACTTACTTTTGCAGGTTTTATTATCAGGTCTGAGTATGTAGCCTTCATGGCAGTTACAGAAAAATGAATCTTCAGTGTTCACACACTCATGTTCACACCCATGGTCGCCAAGAGCACAGTGGTCAATCTCTGAGAGGTGTTAGTCACATCAGATACAGAGATAGAAACAAGGCAGAAGAGAGAAAGGGACAACACATACTAATATTCTTTCAGGGAATTAACACTTCTACACTGTTATATATAACAGTGACTCACATATTCACCACATTCAACAAATAAATACATTACAAATGTTTTCCTCAACACTGCCCACACAGTGAGCACAGCACTCTGTTGCTGAGTCCTCCAACGACTGATATTTTGAATGAACAGTTTACGATTTCTTTATTTGTTAGATGTAATATATTGTAAACCATTTTTAGAGGTGTACTGGCACTGCCATCTCAGGAGGGGGAGGTTGAGTACAGTGTTGTTAATAGCACAGTAACACAGTTCATATAACCAGAGTAGTGATGAACTTACTGCTGCAGGTCTTGCCATCGAGGTTGAGAACATAGCCCCTCGTGCATCTACAGATGTAAGACTCGGAAGAGCTGACACAGTCATGCTGACAGCCATGGTTCCCCAGGTCACAGTAATCTATTCCTGATGGGAAAAGGTAGAGACACACATAGATTGGCTTGAATTCATACATTATTCTCAGGATGTTAACAAGAGATAAAGGAGTGAATAGGTGCCTTTAATTTGGAATTTTATTTTTTTCCTGTAATACCAGTTGTTTCTACCTATTTTTTTTAAGCACTTACAGTTTTGATTAACCCACAGGGCTCTGAAATCAATATCCAAAATGTGTTAGGATTGTAATACACTCAAGAGGTGTGCTTTCTGAACTTAATTAAAATGTTTATTGTGCAATTTGCATCGGAACATACACTCTTAGAAAAAAAAGGTGCTATCTAGAACCAAAAAGGGTTGTTCGTCTGTCCCCATAGGAGAACCCTTTGAAGAACCCCTTTTGGGTTCCATGTAGAAACCTTTCCACAGATCAAACCAGATGGAACCCTGGCTGTGTTATGATCTCTTAGTATTCTGACACCCTGGACACACTCCCCCATATGTCAGCAGCCAGTGAGATGATTCAAAAAGCACACTTCCTCTTGGAGATCTCCCCTATGCTACTCTGAAGTCTGAAGTTCCACTAGAGCACCAGGGGCATGTCCAAATGTGGGTGGACTTGGACCTCTGTCTGGCAACAAGATAGACCAAATACTGTATTAGAGTTGGACTGATCTGGGACATTCATCCCTTCAACTGCTTAAAGAACTGATTGTGAACACTACAATAGTCAAGCGTTGTTGCATCACTGAGCCAGTCCATGGACTAAAATGTAACCCAAAACAAATTATTTATTGTTTTCAGTATAATAGACCATCAGATTTGAGCAATGAAATGACAGATGGAAATCTGGAATTCAGGTTCATCTTCACAAGCAGATAAATTACTTGTTTTCAGTTTTTTTCTATGTTAACTTTAGTCATAACCACACAAAAATAAATAAAGAGCGAATGAATGAAAGAGGAAAAACTAAGAATCTCACTTCGGCACGTCCTCTCGTCCTCGTTGAGTTCATACCCAAGCCGGCAGCGACACTCGTAGCCTGGTACCCCTGCCACATTGGCACAGATATGGGCACAGCCATGGTCCACCACATCACACAGGTCTTCCGCTACAGAACCAGGAGGACCACAACATAGGCAAAGACAGGATTTAATGCTACTGCTGTAGCTAACCCTTACCCTAACCCTTACCCTATGCCTCTGCTGCTGCTCCTGCTATTCCACCAGCCCTAGCACTGCACCGTCCCACAGGCAAACCCTAACCCAGCCAGCTAGGCCCCACTGATTCTGATTTACACCACTGACTTGTTTCCTTGTTCCCCACTAGTGAGTTTGTCTGTCCAAAAGCAACATATTTTCCATGTTCTTAGTCAAATGATGTGGTCAAGCCTGTTATAATAGAGTTGAGCACAGTCGACTAAGTTGCTCACTCACCGCGGCAGGTCTTGCCATCAGAGTTAAGGGTGTAACCCTTTCTACACCGGCACATATAGGAGGCTGGGGCGCTCACACAGAGGTGATCACACTGATGGTCCATCACAGAGCACAGGTCTGTACCTAATACATAAACACACATGCACGTATGCACACACACACATCCATACAAATAATAAATCTTACAATCTCCATCAATATAATGATTAAAGCACATGAGTGTATTGAGAGATGAACAGAGAGAAAACACCTCCACACAGATTGGACTGGAAGACGGAGGTGAGGGTCTCTATCTGGCTGAAGTTGGCCACCAGGTACACATGCTCCGAGTGGGGCTCACTCCCGATGGCCCGCAGCGTGTTCATATCCACCCTGCCCACTCCGATGGCGAAGATCTGGATGCCCGCCTGCCGGGCCTGTGCCGCCACCTCCTCCACCATGTCCTGGGGGCGCCCGTCCGTTACAATCATGGCGATGCGGGGGATGTGCATGTCGGCGGGCCGGGCGCCCTCTGGCTCGGTGAAGGCCGTCTCCATGGTGTACTGGATAGCCAGGCCGGTCATGGTGCCGGTGGCCAGGTGGTCCATGGCCTTCACCGCCCGCTCCACATCTGCCTTGAATACAACAGTTCTGTGTTTGTTAATGTGGGTGGGTTAGTTTTTGGGGGATTCTTGTTACAGACTGTTTCTGAGCAACTGTACTTGGAAAACCAAATAAACATATTGTAAAAAGAATAGAACAGTAGTGAATTGTCCATCTGTTTCTTCTGCTCCCAGTCTCACCACACATTTGGGAGGAAGGAAGTTCAGCCACATTGCAACATCCCTGTGGGTAGAAGTACTTTGCTCAAGGGCACAACGGCTATTCAGCTAAGTGCATCGAGAGAGAGAACCTGTTCTCTAGGCTACCTTGTTGGTGTCGAGACAGAACTTGTTCCCCAAACTATATTCTTAGGGAAAAAATGGTTTCAGAAGGGTTCTTCAGCTGTCCCCATAGGAGAACCCTTTTTGGTTCCAAGTTTAAAAAAACTATTTTTGTCTCCACGTAGAACCATTTTGGGTTCCATGTAGAACCCTCTGTGGAAAGGGTTTTATATGGAACCCAAACTGGTTCTACTTGGAACCAAAAGGGTTCTACCTGGAGCCAAAAAGGGTTTTACCTGAAACCAAAAAGAGACAGACGAAGAACCCTTTAGGAACCCTTTTTTTCTCAAAGTGTAGTTTAGGGAGAAAGGGTTCTTCAAAGGGTTCTCCTATGGGAACAGCTGAATAACCCTTTTAGGTTCCAGATAGCACCTTGTTTTCTAAGAGTGTACCTTGCTGTTGTAGGTGTTGAGACAGAACTCGTTCCCCAGGCTACCTTGCTGAGGTAGGTGTTATGGGATAACTTGTTCCCTAGGGCCTAGACTACCTTTCTGCTGTAGGTGTTGAGGGAGAACTCGTTCTGCACCACACTGCCATACTGCAGCAGCCCGATGCGCGTCGCCTCCGGCCCCACGTCCAGGAAGGCCAGGATGTTGGTGATGAAGATCTTGACCTTTTCGTAGTCGCTGGGACGCACGCTGCGGGAGCTATCGATTATGAACACAAAATCCAGGGGCTTCCCTTTACACAGGCTCTCTGGGGAAAGACACAGGCATTACTGGAGGTACAGTAGGCCAGGCCTACTATATGTGATAATTACACAGGCTCTCTGGGGGAGAACACAAAGAAAGCCTTAATGGAAGTATTGTACTGTATATAGGCTTAATGTAACTCTAATATAGTATTTACAGGGGCTCTCTGAGGAACATACAGATAATCTGACTGGAAGTAGTCTTACTATACTGTATATAACGGATATTTACATGGGCTCTCTGTATGAAGAAACCAGAAGTTGGGTCTTACTTAAAGTACTGTAGTACATCATTCTGACACTATCTGGTTGATTCTTTCTTTTTGAGTTTGGACAGTGATTATTACTTTGTGTACTCAGTCAGTAAGTCTGAGAGCAGAGGAAAGATTCTGAGTTCTCTAGCCTCCAGTAATAATCTGTAGGTCAGTCAACACTAAACTAAGCCTGGGAAAGACAAGAAGAAAAACATCTACATGCTCCATATATACCCTCTAGAGAGGACCAGTTCCCCTGGTCAGACATTGATTTTACTTGATCTTTACTGTGAGGTGAAATACAGACCAATTATGAATATACATACTGTACATGTGCACACACATATGGTCTGTATATTCCATCATATTGTACTGTATGTTCCATTATATTGTACTGTATATCCCATTATATTATACGGTATATCCCATTAAATTGTACTGTATATTCCTTTAGATTGTACTGTATGTCCCATTATATTGTACTGTATATCCCATTATATTGTACTGTATATTCCTTTAGATTGTACTGTATATTCCTTTAGATTATACTGTATATCCCATTATATTGTACTGTATATTCCTTTAATATTGTACTGTATATTCCTTTATATTGTACTGTATATCTTCCTATTATATTGTACTGTATATTTCCATTATATTGTACTGTATATTCCATTATATTGTACTGTATATTCCTTTTTATATTGTACTGTATACATTATCATGTATACTGTTATATTCCTTTATTATATTGTAGCTGTATATCCCATTATACATTGTATGCTGTATATTCCTTTATATTGTTACTGTAATTCCCATTATATTATGTACTGTATATTCCATTAATATTACTGTATATTCCATTACAATTTACTGTATATTGCATTAATTGTACTGTATGTCCCATTATATTGTACTGTATGTCCATATATTTATTGTACTGTATGTCCATTATATTTTTGTATTGTATATTCCATTATATTGTACTGTATATTCCATTACATTGTACTGTATATTCCATTACATTGTACTGTATGTCCCATTATATTTGTACTAGTATCGTCCTTACTATTGTACTGTTATATTCCATTATAATTGTACCGTTATGTCCTTCTTTATTATATTATACTGTACTATATGTCCCATTATATTGTACTGTTATGTCCTATTACATTATTACTGTATATTCCATTATATTGTACGTATTGTCCCATTATTTGTACTGTATGTCCATTATATTATAAGCCCGTTATTCCATTATATTGTACGTATGTCCCATTATATTGTACTGTAAATGTCCCATTATATTGTACTGTATGTCGCTATTATATTATAAGTTGTTATTCCATTATATGTACCGGTATGTCGCCAATTATATTGTACTGGTATGTCCCATTATATTATACCGTTATTCCATTATTATTGTACGCGTATGTCCTTATATTGTACTGTATGTCCCATTATATTATACCGTATATTCCATTATATTGTACCGTATGTCCCATTATATTGTACTGTATGTCCCATTATATTCCATGCATTCCACTATATTCCATTGTATTTGTGTTTATTACTCTTCCTGGGATCCAGCAATATGAAGGCAGTTACATACAATTTAAAATATTACATGACATGACATTCCATTTCATAACACTTTACCCAATACATTTAGTGTGTTCCCTCAGGCCACTACTCCACTATCACATATTTACAATACAACATCAATGTGTACATGTATGTAGAGTGCATGTCTTATCATGTGTATGTGTGTCTATGCCTGTGTGTGTCTGTTCACAGTATTTTTATCTGTTTTTTAAAATCTGATTCTACTGCTTGTATCAGTTACCTGATGTGGATAGAGTCCCATGTAGTCATGGCTCTATGTACTGTAGTACTGTGCGCCTCCAAAAGTCTGTTCTGGACTTGGAGATTGTAAAGAGACCTCTGGTGGCATGTCTTGTGGGGTATGCATGGGTGTCTGAGCTGTGTGCTAGTAGTTTAAACAAACAGCTCGTGCATTCAGCATGTCAACACTTCTTACAAAGACAAGTAGTGATGAAGTCAATCTCTCCTCCACTTTGAGCCATGAGAGATGTACATGCAAATTATTAATGTTAGCTCTCCGTGCACATTTAAGGGCCAGCCGTGCTGCCCTGTTCTGAGACAATTGTAATTTTCCAAGGTCCATCTTTGTGGCACCTGACCACATGATTGAACAGTAGTCCAGGTGTGACAAAACTAGAACCTGTAGGACCTTCCTTGTTGATAGTGTTGATTGTGACACAAACCACAGTATTTAGCTAGCACCACATTTCCTTTAGTACCAGTAATCTCTGCTGGTCTTACCCACTGAGTTGGACTGGGCGGCCGAGTCATTGCGTCCTGTGGACAGGGCGGATGGTCTGGAACGACGTCTGTCTCTGTGGTCCACTCGGACTGCATCGCAGCAGAGCAGGCAAAAGAGCCCAAGGGTCAGAGACCTCATCCTTGACCAGGGGGATCCACAGACGGATGGATGGACAGACAGCAGCTGGTAAAACAATTGCGAAGACAACCAACTCAACCTCCAGTCCTGAGGATGAGTGCACAACAACAAACACAAACACTGACTGACAGGGAGACTGGGGATGGGATGTCAGTCAGACTCTAGAGGAATTAGAAATAGGAAGCACTTTCACCTCCTGCCTGCCTGAAACCACAGCTTCAGATTTCACCTCATTAACCCAGAATGGTTTCCATGTCATAGAACAGTACGATTAGGGTTGTGTCCCAAATGGCACATATTGCCTATAATGGTCAAAAGTAGTACACTTTATAGGGAAAAGGGTGCCATTTAAGACGGAATTACACATTCCAGACCTGAGCTACCAGTGAGGGAGTTCCACAATCTAATACAAAAACATACACCAGTTCCCTTCAGTTTATGAACTGAAATGTAACATTGGCTGCTCCTGGGTGTCTTCCCACAGAGTTATTAATACATGGAACTAAACTCCACTCTGAGTTGAGATGTTTAGGTGGTACAGGTGGTTTGCAGTGATTTAAARCGGTCTATAATACACAGCAGACTGTTCCTCTGTTATCCCTCCCATAAACCCCTACATACACCCTGCTGCTACACTCAACACACAGCTGTTGACTGTACGGGCCATTCTTTAAGACATACCATGGCTTTAAAAGAAATAGCCATTCTAGAACACATATGTTCTATTTAACTAGGCAAGTCAGTTAAGAACAAATTCTTAGTTACAATGACGACCTATACCGGACGACGCTGGGCCAATTGTGCGCCGCCCTACTTGAGTCCCAATCACAGCTGGTTGTGATACAGCCTGGATTTGAACCAGGGTGTCTGTAGTGACACCTCAAGCACTGAGAGGCAGTGCCTTAGACCACTTCACCACTCTGGAGCCTGAGTGATGAGCTGATTACACTGAGTTGTTCCTTAGTCTGTTCACAGGTCTGAGATGCAAAGGAGTACCAGACATGTTTATGATGACTGTTAGTGACCTGAAGCAAGCAGGGTCACACACTCATGGAACATCCTGTTCAACTACCACAGCTGCACAAACATTAGGTAAGTGAAAAACCAGTGAAAACAAGAGACACAATGCCAGCACATGCCAGAGATCGATACAACAGTTGTTGCTATTACTCATTCAGTCTGTAATTGAAAATGAAGGAGATGGACCATATACAAGTGGAGTCCTAAAAAAACATAATTACAAACGACAATATTTTTTAACCTTTTGTCATGGCCATATTGTATCTTGTCATCTAATGTTGAATCTCAATAAAACAGTCTGTGGAATCTGAATCGTGTTTACTATATGTTTACTTCTACTTAAAAAAAATGGTCATCTTCAAGCTCAGATTCTGTGTGGTAAACACTACATCTGTCATGGGTTTTCATGCTGCAGTGTGACAACACTAMCTATTGAAAATAACATCAAAATATCAAAGCCTCCTTACCTTAATATCAAAACGAAGTTTTGTGAAAATATCTGTCAGTATATCTAAATTAAAGTGTTTTAAAAAATAAAGCAGGAAATCCACCTTGGTGAGTCAAGCTGGTGACTGTTGTAGTTGTGCAGTCAGTCAGAGAATATGCAGATGTCCTTTAGTTCTCTCTCTCTATATGCACGTGCAGCAGACTAGCTCCCTCTCCTCTGGGACTGACTGYTTCTGTATTTACTCTTAGCTGCCTTACCTCAGTCTGGCTCTAACCTGGGGAGGGAAGCCTCCTATTGGAGCCATTATGTGGAGAAAAAAATTGGTGTATGAATCAAATCTTCATGTTTTCATACAGCAGGTTATCAGTTTAAACTATCATTTTAGTATGTGACTCACAATCAAGACATCTTCAACTGAGCCGACCAAGCATTTTGGTAACCATAAATATGATCTTTGATCAGAAATAGTGATCAATAATCAAACAGATATCCCATCTATTGTTCTTACATCTGACAAATATCATTGTGAAAAGGTGATAAGTGTGTCTACAACTCAACTGTATTGTACATTTCTCAAAGTAAATTTATTTATTTTACCTTTGTTTAACTAGGCAAGTCAGTTAAGAACAAATTCTTATTTTCAATGACRGCCTAGGARCAGTGGGTTAACTGCCTGTTCAGGGGCAGAACAACAGATTTGTACCTTGTCAGCTCGGGGATTTGAACTTGTAACCTTGTACCTTTCGGTTACAAGTCCAACGCTCTAACCGCTACCCTGCCGCCCCAAATGACAAGCATATTGGTTTTGCCAATGGTSWGATAGTTCAACTATTGTACTGTGGTCCTGGTCCAATGGTGGTCCAAGCTACAGTGTAAGGAGGTTACTATACCTGGAAGGCATCTGGATGAACTCTCCACAATGAACAGAAGGAAACAGTAAGGCAGCAGTTTATGGAAAAGGGTCTGAAGCAGTGCTTTTCAGTGCTCTTAACGTCAATCATCCTGAAAACAGGCTACCTGTCTTACAATGACAACRTTATGGCCCTAACAGCTCTTAAAGTCAATGGCCAAATAGTTTCCAAGTTTCCTAGAGAATTTCCATTATTCAGGTTTATGAGGTAAGGATGACAGAATTAGTGCCAGTCGAAGAAAAAACGAGACCTTTTAGTCCTTGACTTTTCCCTTTAGTTTTCATCTCATAGGCCTACCAATCAGTGATGTAATGTAACACAATAATACTATACTGGATTTGTCTCAAACCCCTTTTGAAAAACAGAACCGTAGCCCCTGCCTTAGAAGTGATAAAGTGTACAACATATTAAAATGAGATGCACAGTAAATACAACAAACAGCATACTTATGAATCCAAAATAAAAACACAAGACCTGTCCATCAATGAAATGTGTTTTTAATAGACAAATAAATATAACTTCTGTGTCTTTTTATGCTGCTGCAGCAGCAGATGATTAAATGTGACTGAGTCCTCAGAGGACATCCCCCGTTTGGGGAACAGCTTGCCAATAACTGCATCCGGCAGAGCAGACCAGTCTGCTTACATTGGCTTAATTGAAAAAACAGGACCACCACTTTTTCCTTTATTGGAATCAACACAGACATAAGATCAAATGTACAAGTCCTAAAACTCAACCTTTAAAATAAAGGTCAACTCAACACAGTCCTGTTGTAATAATTCAGGATAATGACAGTTTTCTATACACACTAAACAATAACGTACGAGTAACTTGGTGATATGACTTCTGCGCTTCGATCATCTCAGTTAGATTACAGGCAGGTGCTTTGAATCTTTGGAATCCTTCCGTGCATAGCAACACTTCATACATCTCTCAGTGCACCCTATCAGAAAGGAAGTTGTTTGTAAAGGCAATCCAACAACGAACAGTGATCATGGGCAAACAAATAAATATTTTGAGTCGAGGATACAATCCTCATTTCCCTGTTTTCAGATCTGTGTGTGCTTTAGCCAACTCCTCTGACTCTAATCGTCATGCCATACATGACAACGCACATACAGATCTGGGACCAGCCTAAATCATGGGCAATATATTTTTTTTGGGGGGGGGGGGTTGCAGTGCCTGATTTGATTTGTGTAGGTCTCTCACAAGTACTTGCTTCATAGACCATGGAAACACATTTCTGGTGGGTGGCCTTTGGACTAGGACTGACAGTAGAGAACATGTAGAAGCACAGTTTAGTACAAGCAAGAAAAATATATCCGCTATTACACTCACTACTAGCGCTCTCATATTTTAACTTTGTTGCATATCACTTCCCTGCTCGATATTTCAACTGTAGATCAGTGAAAACAAATAACTCCAAATAAACAGTATAATGTTAAACAGTATCACAGTAACAGGTAAGTAAGTAAATGTGTGTAGGTTAAATGTTTTGGAAAGAATCAGTAGTATTGGGGCCTGGGTCAAAGTATATATATTTTAAAACTTCATTAAAATACTGCTAACACCACACACCCAGTGTGACAGTTATCAAATGCCAACTATAAAATGCATAGTGTATTGGAAAGAAAACAAATCATATTTGTTGTCCCAGGTCTGGTTGGAATGTCAGGTTGCTGTAGTAACAAGGGGTCCAGTCGGTCAGCAGAACAGCGGCCCAGGTTCTTCATGCTATGTAGGGTGCTCCGTAGGGGGGAGGAGCGTTCTTGGATGGAATAGACATGGTGTCATCGTATGGGGGTAACAGTACCTGGGAATACAGAAAAGGGTGATCAAGACCAGTGTCTTTTAATGTGTGACTGACAACAGAACACAAAGTGTTCAAAACTGTTTAACATGGTTAGAATATATTGTTTTTTGTCACTGGCAAAGACTACAAGCAGTAATATAGTAGGCTGCATATTGGTAGTTGGTCAAACAGCAGTTGGTCAAATATACTCTTGAGGATAAAGTGAAAATAGTGTGAGCTCCCAGAAGTGACACGATGGTCATATATAAAGAGGATGACAGAGGATTTCAAAACAGATCTGTAATGATTATATAATAGTCTGGATGGGAGAACAGAGAGAAGACGAAGAGGGAGAAAGGGAGACCGTGAATGAATATGGTGCAAGTTTATCGAGAGGCCAAATCTATAGAGAGGGTCATGAATGTGGTCCAAATCTATTGGAGCAGGTCCAGACTGAAATCAGTGAAGTGAAACAGAGTGATATTCAGTTTGGATTCCAGGCTGTGACTGTGGTTCTCAGGCAGCAAGGCAAGTCCACTGCAGACCACATTCACATCCTATCTGACTGACATGAGTCAGGTTCAGTCAGCCAGTTCCTCTATGTCTTTGATGAGGTAAAGTAGACCTCCGTCTCAGATATTCCCTCTTCAGACTACTACACTCTCTCTCTGGGGAACCAACCAAATACTATCATGGGAAATGGCTGGCTGGCTGGCTGGCTGGCTGGCTGGCTGGCGTGCGTGCGTGTGTATCTCAGATGTATGTAACCCATCCTGGTTTTCCTACTAACAGAGACATACTGTAGGCGACATCTATGATTCAATGCATTTTCAATGGACAACACCGGCAGAGGATACTGTAAAATATGGTTAGAGTATGCCATTGTCATCCTCACACACAACAGTAAGGCACTGGTTAGGGGCATAATGGCATGACAGTCCAGACTGGAGTCCATGTCATGGTGGACCTTTCTGATCTCAGACCAGTGATTTAACACTACACATTGTGGTTAATGTCCTGAAGCTATACTTCATGGGGTGGTTTCCCGGACACAGATTAGGTCTAGTCCTGGACTAAAAAGCAATGTGTGTCTGGAAAACCGCCCCCTCGGTGGCTCCGCTCAGTCCAGACATACCGACTTTCCTAATGTGGAAGACATCACATCTACAGTAGGCTATCCCCAATATTGTCTTACGTCAGATAGCGCGACTCCATCTGCTCTGATCGAGGGCTTAGCGTCGTGTAGGAGTGACGCCACCTGTCGGAAGGCAATGCAGTATCCCTGATTATAATAACCTGTCAATAATACACAGATGGCTGCAGTCTACCTTTATACATGAAGTGTGCAGTCGGTCAATCCCCACTATAGATTTAAAAGGAATGGACTGGTGTAGGAAACTTCCTCTAAATCCCTCAATCCACAGCATTTAAGTTCAGGAGGGGAGTAAGGGAGTTCAAACTTCAGGAGAGAAGTAGGGAATCAGAACACTCCCGTAGACTGGTGGTCTACCAGAATATTGTCTGACCACTTGCAGTGGGCAAGTTGAAAGCCTTAATTGAAAAGCCTAGACCTACGGAAAGCATGGCAGGCAGTATGTTGTTTTTCTAGCACATTTGACTAATGATTTGAATGGTTAAAAAGAGCAGTCTCGTCCAGTCCCTTTATAGCTAATGTGTTTTACACATCAGGAGGACCAGAAGGGCCTCAGCTTCTCCAGATCAAAACATCACGTCATTCCTCTACATCAGGGGTAGGCAATCCTTTTTTCTTTAAATAGGGAAGTCAATTAAGAACAAATACTTATTTACAATGACGGCCTACCAAGAGGCAAAAGGCCTCCTGCGGGGACGGGGGATAAAAAAATAATAATGTAGGACAAAACACACATCATGACAAGAGACACCACTACATAAATAGAGACCTAAGACAACAACACAACATGGCAGCAACATGACAACACAGCATGGTAGCAACACAACATGACAACAACACAGTAGCAACACAACATGGTACAAAAACTAGATTCCGATTTTTGGTCGGAGGGGATGGTCTGGGGGCCGGTACATAAAAATAATTTGTACGCTGTAAATTGACCACAACTAAGCCCAAAAAGAGATTGTGCATTTTAAGCTGAAACAGTAAAAAGTTGCGGGCCACCTATAGCCGACCCGTGCTCTCCATGTTCAAAACAAACCACGAGCATCATGAACCATTCGTAGTGGCTTGGAATGTAAGGTTTATATTCTGGGGACAAATAAAAATCTAATTTACATAAGCCTACTTCATCCCTTTTAGATATCAAACTCTTGTCAATTACAACATTGTATAGTGACACATACTGGTAGAACAAAAAGTCCTGATAATGGTATTGTTCTGACTCTCATCGTTGAGGTACAAACACTGTTCTGACAACTCCTCACTCTCCTCTCCTACACCTGCATTGTGAAATCACACAGTAATCCTCTTCCCCCAAGCTAGCTGGATGAGCAGTGCTGCAATGGTCTGATCGCTAAACTAGATCCTTGCCATGTTTTCAGGCTGTATTTCTCCCCTCCCCTGGTTCAACAGTGGATAACGTTTTGTAATATCTGCAGCGGAAGCAGAGGGATAAGCGACCAGTTGGCCAAGCTTGGGCTATATGATACCAGTAGGAGAGAGAGAGAGACAGACCGAGATCTTTTCATTGAGTAGGTGGCCAATGTACTGTAGCCATATTAATGAGTTTGCCAGTGTGGACTGGAGCCTCATCCACGCAAAGCCCTTTACTAAAGCACAACTTACTACAACTTTATACTCCCTTCCTACTCTGACATGATGGCTTTACTGTTGGAATGTGCTCTCCCTCACCGTCTTGAGGGGAACCTAACCTACGCATAATATGAACCTGATCCGTGACCTGGAATAAGTGAATCCTTTTTCCATTGGATGAGAGGTTTCTATGTTTTCTTTGTAAACACACAATAGCATCACACCGAGATAAATCTATCATAAAAAACATTTATCTAAAGATTTCTCCAGAATGAAAAGCACAAAGCAGAGGGAGTTTATGAGGAAGGGAGGGATGGGTAATTATAGAATAGATGAGATGTATCATATGAATACAAAGATATATATTATGACAGTACAACACTGGTAAACATCTAGATTGTTTTCAACTTTGCAAGCAAAGGGTTAGAGTGAATAACAGAAACAGTATATTTTTTCAGCTGCTGTTTGAGTTGGAAATTACAACATATTATTGTAGGAGTAAATGCAATGTCGATATTTCTGGAAAAATATAACTGTCAAAAAGGTGGTTAGCATTCACAGAGGTGGTTTGTCTTGAGTATATATCAGTTTCTTTCAAACCCAACTGACTGAACAGAGGAAATATACTACATTGAATTACCCTGTAGTAACTACAGCAGACTGGTAGAAAATAAAAAAACTAACCCACCATGTCATAATGTAGGAATTGTAATTTATGTACTGTACAGCAATTGAAATAGATGCGTGTGTCCTGTGACTTACCGTGGTGTCATTAGTAGTGACGTATATCAGGACTTCTGTGGTGCTTCTTGCACGCACATACCGGTAGCAGTTCCACACACACGCTATCAGGTACGCCTGCAAAGGGAAAACCATTATCAAAGACATAAAAGAAAAGAAATGTCAGCTGCTGATAAAGTTAAGGTACAGTATCTGTCAAAGGCTAAATATTAATAAATTCAGAAAGCATTAAGATTCAATATCCAGCCAAATGCAGAGGGGTTTCATTCATTCACAAAACTACAAGACTCAATGTCCAGTCCATTGCAGAAAGGTATAGTATAGTACAGCTCCTTCAGGAGAGTGGCACAAAAACAAGCTCATGTAGCTTTCTGGGGTTCTGTCCTGTCCAGCCAAACAACATCATCTGGTAAACCAGTTGGCACCTATAAAACAGACTAGGACTGAGCTCAGCTGTATATATACACAGTGCATTCGGGAAGTATTCAAACCCCTTGACTTGTTCCACATTTTGTTACGTTACAGCCTTATTCTAAACTGGATTAAATTGCCCCCTCCCCATCAATCTACACACAATACCCCATAATGACAGAGCAAAAACAGGTTTTTAGAATTTGCACATTTCTATATATAACATTTACATATGTTTTCAGACCCATTACTGAGTACTTTGTTGAAGCACCTAATGGCAGCGATTAAAGCCTTGAGTCATCTTGGGTATGACGCTACAAGCTTGGCACACCTACATTTGGGGAGTTTCTCCCATTCTTCTCTGCAGATTCTCTCAAGCTCTCTCAAGTTGGATGGGGAGGGTCGCTGCTCAGCTATTTTCAGGTCGGGTTCAAGTCCGGGTTCTGGCTGGGCCACTCAAGGACATTCAGAGACTTGTCCCAAAGCCATTCCCGCGTTGTCCTGGCTGTGTGCTTAGGGTCATTGTCCTGTTGGAAGGTGAACCTTCGCCCCAGTCTGAGGTCCTGAGCGCTCTGGAGCAGGTTTTCATCAAGGACCTCTGTACTTTGCTCCATTCATATTTTCCTCGATCCTGACTAGTCTCCCATTCCCTGCCACTGAAAAACATCCCCACAGTATGATGCTGCCACCGCCATGCTTCACTGTAGGGATGGTGCCAGGTTTCCTCCAGACGTGACGCTTGGCATTCAGGCCATAGAGTTCAATCTTGGTTTCATCAGACCTGAGAATCTTGTTTCTCATGGTCTGAGAGTTCATTAGATGCCTTTTGGCAAACTCCAAGTGTGCTGTCATGTGCCTTTTACTGAGGAGTGGTTTCCGTCTAGCCACTCTACCATAAAGGCCTGATTGGTGGAGTGCTGCAGAGATGGTTCTCCTTCTGGAAGGTTCTCCCATCTCCACAGAGAAACTCTGGAGCACTGTCAAAGTGACCATCGGGTTCTTGGTCACCTCCCTGACCAAGGCCCTTCTCCCCCGATTGCTCAGTTTGGCCGGGCGGCCAGCTCTAGGAAGAGTCTTGGTGGTTCCAAACTTCTTCCAATTGAGAATGGTGGAGCAATTGTGTTCTTGGGAACCTTCAATACTACAGAAATGTTTGGAACCCTTCCCCAGATCGGTGCCTCGACACAATCCTGTCTCGGAGCTCTACGGACAATTACTTCAACCTCATGGCTTGGTTTTTGCTCTGACAAGCACTGTCAACTGTGGGACCTTTTATAGACAGGTGTGTGCCTTTCCAAATCATGTCCATTCAATTGAATTTACCACAGGTGGACTCCAATCAAATAGTAGAAACATCTCAAGGATGATCAATGGAAAAAGGATGCACCTGAGCTCAATTTCGAGTCTCATGGCAAAGGGTCTGAATACTTATGTAAATAAGGTATCTGTTTTTTATTTTTAATAAATGTGCAAACATTTCTAAAAACCTGTTTTCGCTTTGCCATTATGGGGTATTGTGTGTAGATTGCTTAAGAAAATGTTTTATTAAATCAATTTTAGAATAAAATGTGGAAAAAGTGAAGGGGTCTGAATACTTTCTGAATGCACTATATATCCCACTGCACACACCACTTCAATGAATTGACACCTCTGTCAATTTTACGGGCTCTTCAACAATATGCAGTAAAAACTGTAGACCTCCATATGGTATATACTGTTTATAGACATTCTGGAAGAGATTCCAAAAGACATTACTCAACGTGCTAAACTCACATACAATCGTCAATCCTCTGTGGATGATATGCTGGTAGAGGTAGCAACATCTATACAGAACAATTATCACCCACTGACAGCTGAGCTACGTATCAACCCTTACTTTTGGATTGGACCAGAAGTAATAGAAACGTGTGGTCATCCTCATTATTATAGCATATTTGCATTAAGATGCTCTCAGTAAGGCATCTCCACAGTTTTACATGGTGACACAGAGCCTTACTGAAGTCTATCAAAATAAACCACATCCTCTTTCTCTCAATCTGTTTCCCTCCATCTGGATGGTCTTTGTACGACACAGGAGTTCTGTAGCAGCAGCCTAATAGAACTAGCAGGCCATTTAGAGGCCTTTTACAATGCCATGAAACAGAGTTGTATAGTGTGGTGGGACGTTGGCATCATGGGACGTTGGCATCATGTGAAAGCTCTCTAACCTGGATGGGCCAAGAGCAACACTGACGAGGGTACTGCCTCAATGGCTCCCATTATAGTGTTATGAAAACAACAGCCTTGTGAAATGGCTCCTGCCAGATGTTTGAACCGCTGCAGAATCCTCTGTCCATCCGCAAGGGTTTCTGCCATAAAAATAACCTGGATAACTTCCCCAGATGAACATCATTTTCCTCTCATACAGCATAAGCACTGTTTTGTCACTCATACAGTAAGTAACACAAATTATACAATGTGTTAGGAATCTGTGGTAGGGAAATTTGCGTGTGTGTGTGTCAGTTCAGTAGCAGTTACCTTGAAGGTGAGAATGCATCCGATGAAGAGGAGCACGATGAAGACCAGGCACACGTTGCTCATGGCCATGATGTCCTCTTTGTAGGGGAAGTTCTCAGGCTGTGAGGGTGACACCAGACAGTCAGACAGACAACATCAGCTGCAGTGAGATTGGGGGTAGAGAGTGTGGTGGCTACATCCAAAATGGCACCCAATTCCTTATATGGTGCACTATCTAGTGCATTATACAGGCAATAGAGTGTCATGTCAGGCACTTTATTAGAATAAGAGTTTGACTTTGGAGTCCTTCTTACCAGCTGTTGRARGTAATCTTGTATGGTRTTGGGGTAGACCACAATACTAACAGCCACCAGGGTGTTCAGKGCACAGTCAAAGACTTGGTAGCAGAAGAATGGGATGATCCAAGCAGCATGTTGCTGAAACAGGAAAACCAGTTTTATGTTAGTCATGAGGGAATAGCATCTGAAGAGCTGCAGCTGCAGGAAAGACTAATATATCTATCTGAAAAACGAAGATTCAAACAAAACGTTCTGACCGATGCATTAAACGTAAATCAATGTGTTTCTGGTGGGAGGTTTGGTGAACTTACTCTAGTGGGACCCAGCCATTCAAGACCATGTCTGTAAATCTTGATTTGAACGTTTTGTTTTAAACTATATTTGGACAATTCCTCCTAGTGTCTTCATCTGTATTCATTCTTATGAGAGCAGACATAGTATACCAGTACAAGCAACAGCAGAACGCTATTGATGTGACGTTTGCTTACCTTATACGCACCGTAGGTCGCCATCCCAGAAATTAGTATCATCAGCAACGAGATCGCTGAAGCAATACACATGTCTGGAATAGAAGGGAAATCATACTGTATACAAGGTCTGCATTCAAATAAATTAATAACTGTAGCAAATGATGAGAAAATCACTTGGTGTTTTGTCCTTGGATGGTAATTGAATTAATCTCAGTAATTTATAAACCTATAATAAACTCAGCTCATTCCTAGTTTGACACTGATTATGTGAACATGACCCAACTTGCTCTGTGTAGATGTAACCTGATCTTGATACTATGACATTGAGTGGATTTCACAGAAAACAAAAATACTATGTCACCGACTCAGCGTCACAGTAATCCTGTCCATCTGTGCACAGCCCAGAGAACACAGTAGTCTGCTCCAACAGAACAGAACAAAAGCCAGTCTGCTTTAGTTCTGTAACTAGCCTGAACTGCCTTCCTCGTAGAAATTTGCAGTTCCACCTATCATGGCACATTGATTTGAACAGGGATGGCCGTTCTAGTAATTATATTTCTATGGCCTGCCTAATGCAGGGCCAGTTGGACCAATGGCAAAAGAGATCACAGGACCGCTTAATCTGACCGGAACTGGGTCAACTCAGTCAGTTTCAATCAGACACTACTGTACCGACAGCCAATGGCAGAAATGTCAATTTGGCCAGCATATGCCGCTACAGTTCACTTCCAACCTGGGCAAGACCTAGCTGATTTAGCAAGTTTGTGAAAATACCCAACACAACTGAACATTAGACATGTGTGCCCACGGACTGAGAGATTTGATCTGCTTTATTGTGAAGTGAGAGAAATACTGACTATTGGCTGCTTTCAATGATATAAAGTGACTTATAAAACCAGTCGTTTTGGCATTGATACATAACGCCATAGTAGTGTCCATCGTTGTCATCACATTATACAACAGACTCAGAGGAGTTGGCTAGAGCACAAACACACTGGCCCGTCAGGCTACTAAGGAGGCGTGGGCAGGCCTATGCAACGTCACACACATCTATCCCAGCATAAAGCTGTAGGCTACTTACTGGCGTCATCCATGTCATCTAAGTCGTTAGCCAGCTCAGCGCTGGTCAGATGGTACTGGTCAGGATCACCCAGGGCCGTGACGAGGATGAGTAACACCACCGCATTGATCAGCTAAAGGACATTAAGACATAAGGACCATATGGACATTTAGACTGACAAACAAGATAGGAATAGGATACACATTAATAGATCAACTTCAACATGAAGGAAAGGCTCCACAAGCATTTGATGGCATTGATCAGCTAAACACAAAGACATCTGGACCAGTCAGACTGACCGGAGGATACAGATACATAATAGCTCAGCCTTTATTATAAAAGGGATAACTTGTTCGCCCAAATTACTTTATTATAGGATTCCTTACTTAGGAACTATTTGGCTGTGTTCCAGGTAAGGAAACAGTCATTTTATAATTTGAGTGAACCCCCTCTAACTCAGCAGTGTAGGCTGAGTGTAGGAAAGACTCCACAAGGATAGTAATGGTGCGTTAACTTTTGAATTCATTCTACATACCCTAGGCCCTACGTGCACAATGGAAAATTAATTATTGCCATAGCCTAAAAGGCTTCTTTCTACCTGACACAAGACCTGTAACCTGTCCTATAGGGCTGAGTGTACTGAACAATTCATGAACGTTTTTTCCCCACTGGTGTTAGGTTACGTTAACCCCTTCCTGGACTCCTTAGCGGAATAACTTGTTCGTCCATAATTAACAAAACAATCCATTAAATAAATGTTATCACTTGCAGCCAATCACAATGAGACTACTTTCTGCTGGATAAAAAAAAAACATGTAACATGGAAAAACGTCCTACAAATAATAACATAACATTTTTGTTGGTTGTTGAGCCAATCTAAATAGTGTTATGTGAATAATAGCGATTGTGAATGCTCACCATATACCAAACCCCCAGGATAACGGTGCCCGTGCGGACATGACAGCACAGGCAGCATCTGGTGGAATGCAATCGGTCCCACGGGGAAATCATATTTTACAATCCAAGGATGAGGAGGCACTTCACAGATATCTATATCTAACTGTTAATGATAAACAATCCAAACAGATCGAAGTGTATTTCTTCTCCGCCAAGCGCGGTGTCGTCTGCAATTAGCGATAACAGCCTCACGCCGGCTCTAGTGATCAACTAATGCAAGTAGCAAACATTGGAGCATGTGACCTGAGCTGGATAGGATCAAGAGCCGGTGATGTAACTAGTTGTTTCGAGAATAATGTTCCCATCATCCCTCACCAAAGCCGGGAAATTTAAACAGTTACACTGTAGCTGCCTGCTATGTTTATTGGGATATGTTGAATAAGAATATTCACACTTCACAATAATACCTTTATGATCTTTATGGTAGAAATTAACATAAAGGGCATATTTGAATCTATTGCATTTGGAACATTCTGACAATAAAGACAGAGGTAAAGGCCAAGTATCAAACACAATTTAAATAATTCAACAGACATTACTGTCCCCAATAAGGAGAAATGGAAGCAATTGACATTTCCAGAGGAACAAAGACAGGTGGAGAAAGATTCAGGGTGCAGAATAAACATGGTCCAACATAACACACAACACATTAAAACAGTTGGTAGAGCACATGCCTACATTACCCAACCAATTAAGGCATCAAATTGTATTCCTGATTACTGCATCATTACAAGTAAATCATTGATTAAAGCAGTTTGAAACCATCCTGTCTACAGCAGATCTAAACATTACTTTTCACTACACACCAGTCAGTTGCTAAAAAAAACAAAACTGAAAAATAGTCAACCGATTAATAGGAAAAACAATAGAAATACAAAATGGACAAATCAATATAGAAAAGGGCCTTTATTTTGTATTATTTTTACATATGGCTTGAAGCGTTTTTATTACAAAGAGGTTACAAAAGGTAAAGGACTTTTGAATCATCAACCACGGGTGGACAGGACAACACAGCCATCAATGGTAGAAGCAACTACACATCTGAGCACAACACTGATGGTTAAAATAACAGCAAGTAACTGAAAGTATGTCTCTTTTCCATGTACAGCAGAGATACCACTAACACCACCTGCATCCCAATGTTAAACATGATTCCCTTGGGTCGTGTTCATTAGGCACCAAACAGTACGACATGGACTGAAACGGGGAGGACTACCTGAACTTGTCAGATAGCAATCGCTTATTTAGTTTTTCCCTTTCAAAACGGTTTGCTACCATGTGTCCTATTGAACACGACTCTATAGTGTTGTACTTGACCCTTTGAGCATGAGTCACTGCACCAATATGGTTAACCATATAAACAGCAAACAAAGACTGCAGAATAAAGGCCAGTAATGTTAACGTGACTCAGCTGACCCTTCCTCTATAATATTAATCTCAAAGCCACAACATTCCAATCACTATTAAATCAGGATGTATTAGTCATTTTCTAGATGTCTAATCATCAAACATGATCGTTCGAAAGATTCATTGGAATTGGAAAACAGTTTTCATATGTGTGCCCACACTACGATATTGATCAGAATCGCAGAATTTAGCTTTACAGTTAATCTA
This sequence comes from Salvelinus sp. IW2-2015, assembly GCF_002910315.2. Taxonomy (NCBI): domain Eukaryota; kingdom Metazoa; phylum Chordata; class Actinopteri; order Salmoniformes; family Salmonidae; genus Salvelinus; species Salvelinus sp. IW2-2015. The sequence goes on from NC_036845.1 coordinate 6,489,889, forward strand.
GATCCAGTCTGCTTGACCAGGCTGCATTTTGGACATGAAGCTGTCCGGTCAGAACTTAGAAGTTTGATATTTCCGTTTTTTTAAAAGAGCAAGTATTTAAATGTTGCACAAACAGGATGAACAGCTGTTTTATCCTAAATATTTTGCATAACACTTCATGTACATGACTCCAATTCATGTTTCTCTTCTTGCCCGCTTCTTCTTCATCACTGGTTTGGAAGGCTGGCTCTCTTCAGGTTTCTCTATGGGGAAAAACACACAGGGAGATAAGTCTTACAATACAGGACTCCTAAGACAAGATACAGGTTGTAAAAAATAAAAAACAGAAACAAATAGGACTTTAGAACAAGGAAGTGTGTAGAATCCATTCCAGAAGGATCACCAGAGTGTGAACATTTTTGTTCTAGCCCAGTACTACCACCTAAATCATCCAATCAAGGGCTTGGATTAGAGGTCGACCGATTATGATTTTTAACGCCGATACCGATTATTGGAGGACCAAATAAAACCGATAGCGATTAATCAGACGATTTTTTAAATTTATTATATATATTTGTAATAATGACAATTACAACAATACTGAATGAACATTTATTTTAACTTAATATAATACACCAAGAAAATCTATTTAGTCTCAAATAAATAATTCAACATGTTCAATTTGGTTTAAATAATGCAAAAGAAAAGTGTTGGAGAAGAAAGTAAAAGTGCAATATGTGCTATGTAAGAAAGCTAACGTTTAAGTTCCTTGCTCAGAACATTGCCAGCCTAATCTCGGGAGTTGATAGGCTTGAAGTCATATACGGCTCAATGCTTGAAGCACAGCGAAGAGCTGCTGGCAAACGCAGGAAAGTGCTGTTTGAATGAATGCTTACGAGCCTGCTGCTGCCTACCACCATTCAGTCAGACTGCTCTATCAAATCATAGACTTGATTATAACATAATAACACACAGAAATATGAGCCTTAGGTCATTAATATGGTCAAATCCAGAAACTAACATTTAGAAAACAAAACGTTTATTCTTTCAGTGAAATACAGAACCGTTCCGTATTTTATCTAAAGCGTGGCATCCCTAAGTCTAAATATTGCTGTTACATTGCACAACCTTCAATGGTATGTCATAATTATGTACAATTCTGGCAAATTAATTACGGTCTTTGTTAGGAAGAAATGGTTCACACACAGTTCGCAACGAGCCAGGCGGCCCAAACTGCTGCATATACCCCGACTCTGCTTGCACAGAACGCAAGTGACAATTTCCCTAGTAAAAAGAAATTCATGTTAGCAGGCAATATTAACTAAATATGCAGTTTAAAAAAATATATACTTGTGTATTGATTTTAAAGAAAGGCATTGATGTTTATGGTCAGGTACACATTGGTGCAACAACGGTGTTTTTTTTTCACGAATGCGCTTCTTAAATCACCCCCCGTTTGGCGAAGTAGGCTGTGATTCGATGATAAATTAACAGGCACCGCATCGATTATATGCAACGCAGGACAAGCTAGATAAACTAGTAATATCATCAACCATGTGTAGTTAACTAATGATTATGTTAAGATTGATTGTTTTTTATAAGATAAGTTTAATGCTAGCTAGCAACTTACCTTGGCTCCTTGCTGCACTCGCGTAACAAGTAGTCAGCCTGCCACGCAGTCTCCTCGTGGAGTGCAATGTAATCGGCCATAATCGGTGTCCAAAAATGCAGATTACCGATTGTTATGAAAACTTGAAATCGGCCCTAATTAAAATCGGCCATTCCGATTAAATCGGTCGACCTCCAGCTTGGATATTAACTGGAGTGGAACAAAAAGGTGCAACCCCGTGGAGGTGTGGTACTCCGGGAGTGGATTGAGAAACAGTGCAGCTGTAGAGAAATTTGAGTGGAGGCTGAGAGAGAACTGCAGCCCTGCCTGTATACAGCCTTGTGTTTTTAGGGTTGCAACATTTCTGTAACTTTCACTCATTGGAGGATTCCCAGACTCCCTTCTTATTCCAAAATTAATTCCAGGAATCTTCTAAATAGGATTTCAGGAAAATCTGAGAATTTTGGGAAACTTACCGAAATTTTGCAACCGTATGATTGATACATTAAAGAGAAGGGCTGATGCGCTAGTTCAGAGCGGCGCTAGTTCAGAGCTGGGATAGCCAATCAAACTGAATGGAGAGAGGTGACATCTGGTAGTAATAACCTGGCCTAGCTGCTTCCTACGCCTCCAGAAATGAATAGCTACATGTTGCCACAACTAGGGGACGACATCTGGTTAGGAGGAAGGTGAGCAGGCAGCTTGGTGGCCCAATCAATCACACAACATGGCAGCCCTGCCCAGGAACAACAACAAGCAGCCCACTAATTTGTCTAGATCTGAATGGTTTGAGGGCAAGGGAAAGCTTTTCCTCATTTAATATTAATGTGTTTCTATTGTGATCATAGTATAGCAAGAAATGAGTGGGGATACAGAATAGAGGAATGTATAAAGTGAAGTAGGGTGTATGCAGGGATCGGACCCCAGCTGCTGGCGGAGATACGTAGTCCAGGGTCTGCAACACTACCGCTAGACCAGACTCCAGTGTGATTCACATTTAGTTCTGATACACTTACTATGTGTTGGAGCAGGTAGACTGTTCTGCTTGGCAGTAGGCTTCGTCTCTGCGGGTTGGGGTGGCACTTGTGCGATGGGGGCTGTGTTCTGAACCACCACTGGTTGCTCCACTCTTGCCTGCAGGAAGAAGAAACCTTGGAATTAAAGAGGCTATAAAGAACTTCTGCCTCTGGGGGTGCTCTTGGGCCAACAGGGATCCCCTAAATGGCACCCTATTTCCTTTATTGTCCTTACGAGCCCTAGTCAAAAGTAGTACACTATTAGGGAATAGGGTGCCATTTGAGACGCAGACATTGAGGTCAATAGAACAGTGTCACCAACCTTCACAGCAGCAGCGTTGACAGCCTGGACAGTAGGAGCAGCAGGCTCCTGGATTGGCTGCTTCTTCACCTTGGCCTCAGTAACAACCTTTTTACTTGGCTCCTCTGACTCCTGTCAATAACCGACAGACCAAATATGAGCCAATCAGGAAGGTCACAGGTAGCAATAACCCAATGAGGGACTCAGCAATATAGTTCTAATGAGTGATGGTAACGGTTTAAATTAAGTTGCTCTATTCCTGTGCAATAAGACTAATTACTATAGTAACATCGTAATAATGTTAAGGAGGAATCCAGTAAGTGCTTAGTCTACGGTGTTACCTGGCCAGTAACTACAGCATCTTCAGCTGGCTTCTTCTTCTTCTTTTTCTTCTTTTTAGATTTACCAGTTCCATCAGCGGCAGGCTCCGCCTTTTCTCTCTCTTCATCAGATACCTGCTGTGAAACAACATTCAAAGTACAAAACTAAATATTTGACAGATCTAGACTGCTCAACCTAAATCAACTTAATCTGACAACCTTTCCCCAACTTGAGCTTAAAAAGTCAAAATAATAACAAGGGGAGTGCGTACAGTAAGCAGCAGATATTTTTTATACATGAGAAGGCTCCTGAAATTTAAAAATGTGCAGTTTTGTTCGTCAGAGGCTTTAAAAATGAAAATCCCAAATCACTACTATTACCCCGTGCAGAACCTTGTAGAGGATAGAGCATGGTCTCTTTACAAGCAACTGTTGCACTGCAGTCAAACTAGTTATATTCCAAGGATGTAGTGCACACTACCAGTCAGTCTATCCTCACATATGCATAAGGTTATATTTAGAGGTTTTTAAATGCAACATTTAAATTAAATCCCTGACACCTCTCTTGTTCTGTTTTGTTCTGTTCTGTTTAACTCTGGAGATGGTTTCTCTCTCTCCTCAACTTCCCCAGATTGTATTTAAACATAAAGCATGTTATTTATTTAACCAGGAACAGGCCCTTGATGTTAGAAACCTCTCGTGAGGGGCCCCTAAAAAGTGATGTCACAACTGGCGACTAACCTTGACCGTCTCTGACAGGAGCTCCTCGGGGGCAGCCTCAACTGGAGCAGGGAGTTCCTCATAGTTCTCCCACCCCTCCGCTGGGGCATTCCAGTCAGAGCACAAGTCTGCTGCAGCAGCAGACCCATCACCATCTGAAAACACATCCAGAGGAAAGCTCTAGTTAAAACACATCACAAATACACAACCTTTACAACACATGGTACAGACTGACTACAATGCAGTTGGACTGTGCAGAATCACTGATCTAGAGACCACCTTGCAACCCGTATAGCTACTCATTATGTGATCGAGATAACCAATTACGTGCCACGCCCTGTTCTATCTAATCCATGCTATATGACTTTGATTGCCAGTGTAAAGTTTTGTTTTACTTACTCAGACCAGACCACTCGTCTTCCACTTGGGGCTTAGGCTGGCTGGGACACAGCAGCTGGGGTTCTAAAAACAAATCATGTCTAAAAGCTTTAACAAGAGCATGGTAGTGTTTCATTTGAAAACACCATAACATTTTGTGAAAGCAGAATATTTCAGGTCATCCCACCCCCCTAACCTTTGAACCCCTAACAGCTAATTCCATGGGTGAAAACACATAATTGTTTTTAGACAGAGCACACAATGACTTGGCTTCATGGCAGACTATCACCAATACACTCAAACTAATAATGCCATATGATTTTTTTTATCCTTTAATAGTTAATTTCTTTCATATTATACAATCTGATTAAATATCTATACTGCCCTACAAGGCAAAACGCAGTAACTAAGTATTTTTTTTACGGCAAAATCTGACTTGTCTTTTTCAGTCTAGACAGCAATTTCTGATACTCCATGATATACTCTGATTAACTGGCTTGTTCTTGTGTCAGGAAGCTAAATACCACATTAATCAGATAATATACCTGGCCATTACAACAGATCAAATATTTTGACCAAATTCATAGGTTGTGCATTTTGCCCTTTTAGGGCAGTATACTTGTCTGTACTGTAAACCATGCCATCTAGAGGCCAAAAGGTGATCCTACACCAGGAGTATACAACGAACATTCAGTCCATTACCTGATGTTATCCCCGCATCAATGACAGTGCATCCTCCTAATAACACATTGCAATATAAAACCTCAGTGAAAAAACTCCTGCCAGTAAAAATGTAATTGTACTGTGTATACTTTTCTGTATCCCCTGCATATGACAAATAAAGTTTGATTTGATTATATGTAGTCGTGGCCAAAAGTTGAGAGAATGACACAAATATGAATTTTCACAAAGTCTGCTGCCTCAGTTTGTATGATGGCAATTTGCATATACTCCAGAATGTTATGAAGAGTGATAAGATGATTTGCAATTAATTGCAAAGTCCCTCTTTGCTATGCAAATTAACTGAATCACCAAAAAACATTTCCATTGCATTTCAGCCCTGCCACAAAAGGACCAGCTGACATCATGTCAGTGATTCTCTCGTTAACACAGGTGTGAGTGTTGACGAGGACAAGGCTGGAAATCACTCTGTCATGCTGATTGAGTTCGAATAACAGACTGGAAGCTTCAAAAGGAGGGTGGTGCTTGGAATCATTGTTCTTCCTCTGCCAACCATGGTTACCTGCAAAGAAACACGTGCCGTCATCATCGCTTTGCACAAAAAGGGCTTCACAGGCAAGGATATTGCTGCCAGTAAGATTGCACCTAAATCAACCATTTATTAGATCATCAAGAACTTCAAGGAGAGCGGTTCAATTGTTGTGAARAAGGCTTCAGGGTGCCCAAGGAAGTCCAGCAAGCGCCAGGASCGTCTCCTAAAGTTGATTCAGCTGTGGGATCGGGGCACCRCCAGTACAGAGCTTGCTCAGGAATGGCAGCAGGCAGGTGTGAGTGCATCTGCATGCACAGTGAGGCGAATACTTTTGGAGGATGGCCTGGTGTCAAGAAGGGCAGCAAATAAGCCACTTCTCTCCAGGAAAAACATCAGGGACAGACTGATATTCTGCAAAAGGTACAGGGATTGGACTGCTGAGGACTGGGGTAAAGTCCTTTTCAGCCAAGGGAGTGAGCTCACTCACAATTTTGTCTAAGAATACAGCCATGAATAAAGAATGGTACCAACACATCCTCCGAGAGCAACTTTGGTGACGAACAATGCCTTTTCCAGCATGATGGAGCACCTTGCCATAAGGCAAAAGTGATAACTAAGTGGCTCGGGGAACAAAACGACGATATGTTGGGTCCATGGCCAGGAAACTCCTCAGACCTTAATCCCATTGAGAACTTGTGGTCAATCCTCAAGAGGCGGGTGGACAAACAAAACCCACAAATTCTGACAAACTCCAAGCATTGATTATGCAAGAATGGGCTGCCATCAGTCAGGATGTGACCCAGAAGTTAATTTACAGCATGCCAGGGTGGATTGCCGAGGTCTTGAAAAAGAAGGCTCAACACTGCAAATATTGACTCTTTGCATCAACTTCATGTAATTGTCAATAAAAGCCTTTGAAACTTATGAAATGCTTGTAATTATACTTCAGTATTCCATAGTAACATCTGACAAAAATATCTAAAGACACGGAAGCAGCAAACCTTGTGGAAATTAATATTTGTGTCATTCTCAAAACTTTTTGCCACGACTGTATATATGCAGTGTATATTCCAGGGAAATATTACTACTATCATTACCTTCAGTCTCCTGCCCCCAGACAGCGGTGTCTTGGTTGCTCCCAGGAGTGGTCCAGTGCCCCTCATCCGGAACAATGGTAAGGGCTGGGGCCTCTTGGGCTGTCACAGCCAGGTCAGGCCGTTCTCCAGTCACTACCAGAGCCTCCTCACTGCTGATAGCTGACACAAACACACACATTTAACAACCTTCAAGAACATCCACAGATTGGCACCACTTTAAATAGTGTGCCAAAGAAAAGGACTCCAACCAAGTACTGTACAAGTAAGAGCATGTAGCTAATTTGTTTTCTAAAATGGGAAATTATTTGATTTCACCCTTTCATGAACCTCTCTCCTAACCCTTAATCAGATGCTAATTTGAATGAATGTGTATTTTTTACCTTGAGGTCTGACTATGGCAACAGCAGCGACATCATCTGCTTTCTCAGCTTTGGTTTTGGAGGATTCTCCTGGGGAAATAACAGTGATGTTTAAAGGCAAGGCTGTAGCTATATTTCCATATACATTCATATTTCCTATTTGCAAAGGGAGAGCAGGTCAACACAAAAAGAGCAGTAGCATGGAATCCAAACTGATATGCTCAGTTTCTCTATTGTTTCAGTGGTAAAACACATGTCAGTTTGGATTCTAGGCTAACAGAGCAGTTGACAAGCAGCACCTCTCTCTCTGGGCTCAGAGTCCTCCAGGGTCTGTACTTATAGCAGGTCTGACCAACAGGGAACCAGCAGAACTCAATAACAGGAGAAGACAGAGAGTAGCAGTCTCCCTGGATGCCAAATTAGTCTGTTTACCAGTGGTGGAAAAAGTACCTTAGCTGTCCACCTGGTCAACTGTCATACTTGAGTAAAAGTAAAGACACCTTTAAAAAAACAACTCAAGTAAAAATCACCCAGTAAAATTCTACTTGAGTAAACATCTAAAAGTATTTGGTTTAAAATATACTTAAGTATCAAAAATAAAAGTATAAATTCCTTATATTAAGCAAACCAGATGGCACCATTTTATTTTTTATTTACAGAAAGCCAGGAATACTCCAACACTAAGACATAATTTACAAACAAAGCATGTGCGTGTAGTGAGTCCGCCAGATCAGAGGCAGTAGGGATCACCAGGGATGTTCGGTTGATGAGTGCAAGAATTTGACAATTTTCCTGTCCTGCTAAGCATTCAAAATGTAACGAGCACTTTTGGGTGTCAAGGAAAATGTGAGTAAAACATACAATATTTTCTTAAAGAATCTAGTGAAGTAAAAGTAGTCAAAAATGTAAATAGTAAAGTACAGATACCCCAAAAAACTACTTAAGTACTTTAAAGTATTTTTACACCACTGCTGTTTACAGAAAGTTTGTGAAAGTGTGTGAGTCTTTAACCAAGCTCAGGCCTGCTCAGCTGCCGCCTTTTGCCAGCAGAGAGGTATACCATAAGGAAATAGACCTAGCTAGCTTTACCTTTCTTCTTCTTTTCTTTCTTCTCAGAGCCAGACCCAGGGGCTGCAGCTTTGGGGCTGGCCTTGGTTGACTCTGTGGGAGGAGTACTAGGCAGAGGATCCACTCCTCCAGGGCTCCCTGACCCATCACCGGAGGTCTTGTCTTTACGGCGTTGCTCACGCTTCTCCTTGTTACTGATCTTGGTCTCCCAGGTGCCTGATACTGATAGAGACATGGGGATGGTTAGTGGGAGGAAGTTAAATAGGACTACATCTCATGTTCAAATCCACTGTTAGAATGTCAAGGCTCTGGGTCCGGTTTCCCAAAAGCATCTCAAGACTAAGTTCATCGTTAGAACCGTCTTAGGAACACCGTTACATCTCCGAGCTGTTTCCTAACACCATCATATCTAAAGTTGCTCTTGAAAATGCTCGTTATTTAATGACTGCCTCAGACCACTCACTTATAATTCCGTGTATCACAATTCCAGTGGGTCAGAAGTTTACATACACTAAGTTGACTGTGCCTTTAAACAGCTTGGAAAATCACAGAAAATTATGTCATGGCTTTAGAGGCTTCTGATAGGCTAATTGACATAATTTGAGTCAATTGGAGGTGTGCATGTGGATGTATTTCAAGGTCTACCTTCAAACTCAGTGCCTCTTTGCTTGACATCATGGGAAAATCAAAATAAATCAGCAAAGACCTCAGAAAAAAATTGTAGACCTCCACAAGTCTGGTTCATCCTTGGGAGCAATTTCCAAACACCTGAAGGTACCACGTTCATCTGTACAAACAATAGTACGGAAGTATAAACACCATGGGACCACGCAGCCATCATACCGCTCAGGAAGGAGACGTGTTCTGTCTCCTAGAGATGAACGTACTTTGGTGCAAAAAGTGCAAATCAATCCCAGTACAGCAGCAAAGGACCTTGTGAAGATGCTGGAGGAAAAGGGTACAAAGTATCTATATCCACAGTAAAACGAGTTCTATATCGACATAACCTGAAAGACCGCTCAGCAAGGAAGAAGCCACTGCTCCAAAACCGCCATAAAAAAGCCAGACTATGGTTTGCAACTGCACATGGGGACAAAGTTCATACTTTTTTGGGAGAAATGCCCTCTGGTCTGATGAAACAAAAATAGAACTGTTTGGCCATAATGACCATAGTTATGTGTGGAGGAAAAAGGGGGAGGCTTGCAAGCCGAAGAACACCATCCCAACCGTGAAGCACGGGGGTGGCAGCATCATGACGTGGGGGTGCTTTGCTGCAGGAGGGACTGGTGCACTTCACAAAATAGATGGCATCATGAGGAAAGAAAATTATGTGTATATTGAAGCAACATCAAGATATGTCATAAAGTTAAAGCTTGGTCGCAAATGGGTATTTCAAATGGACAATGACCCCAAGCATACTTCCAAAGTTGTGGCAAAATGGCTTAAGGACAACAAAGTCAAGGTATTGGAGTGGCCATCACAAAGCCATGACCTCAATCCTATAGAAAATGTGTGGGCAGAACTGAAAAAGCGTGTGCGAGCAAGGTCTACAAACCTGACTCAGTTACRCCAGCTCTGTCAGGAGGAATGGGCCAAAATTCACCCAACTTATTGTGGGAAGCTTGTGGAAGGCTATCCGAAATGTTTGACCCAAGTTAAACAATTTAAAGGCAATGCTACCAAATACCGATTGAGTGCATGTAAACTTCTGACCCACTGGGAATGTGATGAAATAAAAGCTGAAATAAATAATTCTCTACTATTATTCTGACATTTCACATTCTTAAAATAAAGTGGTGATCCTAACTGACCTAAAACAGGGAATTTTTACTATTAAATGTCAGGAATTGTGAAGAACTGAGTTTAAATGTATTTGGGTAAGGTATATGTGAACTTCTGACTTCAACTGTATATATTTTAATGATATGGAAATCAATTTCATGTTAATACAATTTAGTTTTATTTAGCTATTTGTAAGCTACCGATACATTTTTCTATACATTTCATGGTGTAACATGTGCACAATCTGAATTTAGTGCATTATTATAGGGTAGGCGTTAGAATAAATCAAAACGATTTGATTTGTAACCATAGGTGATCTCTCTAGCTGATCCATCATCAGTCTTGTGGAATAATTCTAATGTTAAGGTAAGTTTGGTAAGTCCTGGTCAGATAGTCTATGAATGCATGAATGATTGATGTCGTCTAACACATTAAAATATGAATAATTTCTCTGCAAGGACGTAATAATTATCTGTAAATGTAAGCCCCCACTGCGCTTTGCTAGGCACAAATGATTGAAACAGTTGGTGATATTAGTGGTGGTGCTTTATGGCGTACCTTCCTCTGATTCCTTGCCACGAGAAGAAGCCGTCTTAGCCTCCTTTACTGCCTGTTTCTGCTTCTTCTTGGTCTTCTTTACCTAAACATATAGAATTCAACATGTATGGTGGATTAATGCTACAAGGCAAAGAAAGGGAAAGTGGTAACATACAGACTCATCGCCCCCTGCACCATTAGAACAGAAACCCCATGTTATTAAAGTCACTCAATCAAGTCAACGCTGTCAAGCTAGGTCAATTTTTTTATAAATAAATAATATATATATGAAATCACATACACCATCCTGTTCCCTTAAATCTGTCTACCAAGAGCCTTTTAACATGTAATTTATAGGCTATACGGTCCTTACAATCTCAAATGCTATAAATCAAATAAAAAGTATTATATTGTAAATGTCAGCCCCTCAAAGCAGATTGATGCAAAAACAACTATAAAGAGCATTGACTGACAGTCAACTGGGTTGAGAGCTGTATTTGACCATGGAGGAGCCACACTTGACACTAGCTAGGTAAGGAAGCCATCGGTACCATCCTTTAGGATTTGCTACATCTGCAAATTAAAATCTGGCAACCAGACACCGCACGTCACAGGACAGTAGGCGTCCTAAGGGAGGCAGGCCTCTAGTCTAAAAGCCACATCATCACTAGTAAAACTCCACTACAAACGCCATAAGGCCGGTTCTCATCTTCAAGGCATGTTTAATGCAGAAGTTGGGATATTATGTAGCTAGCTATCACCAAGTAGATCTGAAATTATTTTGTATACAACAGATTCAACTCTTTCACTACAGTCTCCCAGGATAGCATACAAGCATTTGCCTCTACAAGCAACATTAGGCCTACCTCAGAAGCCTTTTCTGTCTTGATTTGAGAATGATGTGGCACTACTGGCAGGTTGTCTTCTTCAGTCACTCTGACTTCCTCTTGTAGCTCAGCAACTGCACTACCATTTGGCTGTGATTTCTGTGGGGCAAAAAGACAAGGCTTAATTTAAAAACAAATATTAGTTTGGCTCACGTGACAGGTTTATCTAGCTAGCCGAATCATGCTAATGTAGGCTACTAACGTTAGCTAGCTACTGTGACAGAGCTGTCAAAATTAGCATAGCATAACTAGCTAGTAAGCCAACATTGGAAACGTTACCTTTTCTGTAGGTTTCCTTCTCGTTTTTTTCGGTTCCTCTGCCTTTGCCACCTTGATAGGAGCTGGTTTAGTGCTTTCAACGGTCTCAACTTCAATTACGGTCGGTCGCTTCTTGAAGAGCCCGCGACATGCGGAGGCCCACATAGCCACCATTAGCACGAGCCCAATGCACGCTGCTAAGAAGATCAACCATGGCGGAATCTCGGGCTTCACTCCAAAATCCACCCCGAGTTCTGAGTGCAAGAGGTCTAGGCCGGTGGAAAGAAGCTCATTCAGGCGACCTGCTATCAACTTGACCTGTTGACAAGTCGCGTCCTGCCAGTTCTCTGCCATTTGGGTTGATCTCGATGATTGACAGAATATGCAAAAGTTAACGTTAGCTGGCTAAAAATAACGGTTTTGACAGGGCAAACAATAAAACCACGATCATCGCTAGCTTGTCATCCACCTAGCCGCTAACACGTTAGCTAGCTCTGTCACTCATGTAACATTTGAGTCCGTCAAAATGGGTTAGCCTCGTATAGCTAGCTATTTGTTCAGCTCTTATGACTGATGAACCGGTTTCTTGCCCACTGATAAAGCAAGAAGGTTGATTTCAAGGAGCAACAGAAAAAAAGGCAGTGCTTAGCAGCATCCCGCTCTACGATTGGTGCAACGTCATGGAAGGAGGAGTCCCTCTGAAGTCATGACGAATTTCCTCATACAAAGAATGGTGGTCCTGGACTAGAACAGATTAATTGGGGTTAGTTATCAGTATATTTGATTTAAAAGCTATGCTCAATTGTGAAATCACATATCTTGAACCAAACTGAACCTTAGCTGTCCACCTGGTCAAGTGGAATTTGTGGCCTGTTTTATTGTATGCTTGGATGTATCCCAACTTGTAAGTCGCTCTGGATAAGAGCGTCTGCTAAATGACTTAAATGTAAATGTATTTGCACATTCTAAATCATTGCAGTCTAAAATTCTCAAAACCAGGTTATCAGCATGCCTAGCACTTATTGTGAGGTCATCGATTTAAACCATATTCAGAAATACATTCTACAACAATCAAGAGACTAAAAAGATAATTTGCATCCAAGTTTATTTTGAAATTCCCTACTACCCCTATACAAGAAAAATAATGACTTTCCACCAAGGCAGCAGCGAACTGTCAGTGATAGTAAGTATTCTGTTTAGGGCAAGGAACAAAATCATAATCACAGTGTTTTTTTTTTTATACTTTTACTTTTTAAATACTTCTACTGCGGTCCTCTTTGGCTGAGCTTCGGCACACAGTTTGCTGTCGAGCCAAATTCCTGGGAAGTAAAGGTTTAAGCCAATAGAGCAGAGGGCTTTCAACTTTACAAAGCCAATGCAGGAATGTATATTACCTTCAGAACTAAAAAAAATTAAAATAAAATAAGAACAAGCCGTCTGTGTTCACAACACAAACAAAATAACCGCCAGGGGAGCGACAGCATCTTTGTATTTTCTTCGAATTCCATAAAATTGTATAGACAAAACAAATCTACAAAAATGGAACTAGGTAAATATTACACAACAGGTAAACATGTTTGTCAACCTCTACACAAAACCAAAGTTCTTGGTCTTAATGGCTAGTAAGAGTTTCTGTTTTAGAATCTGTTTGGAGGAGTAGAGTGGCACGTAGAGGCGTGAGATGCAGGTGTTGGCCGTGGGCAGGTGCTGGTCATCCGGAGGCCTGATGGTGATGGAGGGCATGGGCTGGAAGCCTTCCTCACTGGCTGGCAGAGACGGACTGGAGGTCCAGAAGTACACCTGCAGAGAGGGAGAGGAATCAGATTGTATTGGAATTTATATTACAGATTGTGCAGATAAAAATGACATGTAATAAACTGGGACTGCATCAGGTAGTGAAAATAATTTCTTACCAGATCTTGCCTCTCAGTCATGCTCATCTTCTCCACGATGGACCAAAACCAGCGTTTGAACTGYAACAACTTATCAGCATTTTCCCCTGTTGAGATTCAGAGTGGGATAACAAAAATAAGTGACTCAATCATGGAATAAAAACCATAAACTCAAACACATTTAAGTCATGTAAAAGTACAAACGTATTTTTGTTACAAGACTTCCAACTGCATAGCTAAAAGTGTTAGGGTGAGGATCAATAACCAAAGGAAAACTAAATACATCCAGGTTTTACAGTTCTAGGATCAGGTCTCCCTGTCCATATAATCTTATTCATTGTGATCAAAAAGGCAAAACTGATCCTACATCAGCACTCATACTCTGAGATTCTTTGTGAATACGGGCCAAGGTCTTTGTACCAGATTCATCATTGAAGGAAGTGAAGCTGATGAGCATCTGCACGTTGACCTCTCCACAGCCATTGACCAGCAGCCTGAAGTCCTCAGCTGTCAAGTCCTCCAGGGCGTTCTTAGGAAGGACATCCAACAGACCCTTCCTCATCGCCTGAGAAAAAACAGTATTAACATTAAACGTCAACATTACAGTACACACCCCTCCCTTTCTTATCAGCTGAGAGAAAACAAGGTATTAATCTCACATACATGTACACACTACAATATGGTACACATCTAGGTTTATCCCTTCTCCAGCTTTAGACTGGACTGGTGTCCAATTTTCTGTTTTGGAAACTCCTATGGCCATTGTCATGCCAAAAATAAAAACAGATCTGGGACCAGGCTAACTTTAGACCTAACGCAATACAGAATGCCCCACTTGGTTCCCCTTATTATAGAAAATGGTAATTCCTTGTATACAGTGCCACATGAGACATTACTGTACAACTCACATGAAGAGGTTGCTCGGCAACCACCAGCATCCTGTGTTCGGCGTACTTTCTCACGTATTCGTAAACGTTGAGAGGAGTCACAGGCATATTGACCCCACCTGACAGCAGCTCCACCTGATATAGCCATGGACAGCAGACGKCATGTTAATAACGTAACGTGATGTTTCATAACATTCTGTCACAATTAGACAGCAGAATAGAAGGGTTTTCAAAATACAGTAAACTCCTGATAAATGCAAAACTTCGCAGTTTCAAATGTTTAATGTCGCATGCACAAGTACAGTGAAATGCCAGTTGTGACACAGTGCATTAAAACCAGAGCATGCAGTCAGAGGCAATTGCAAAAATATAACGAAATGGAAATAAATAAAATCGGGACCGAAAATGCATCCCAAGTGAACTTCCTGAGTTGACTATGTGAAATATTCTCCCCGTGAGTTCTCTTTACCTGTCCAGCCCCTTCCTCCTTACACAGGTCTATGGCGAAGGCCAGGTCCATGGCTGCAAACACAGCGTCCGCCTCTCCAGCCTGAGAGTGACGGATCAACTGYCGCAGGCTCTCGTACATTACCGGGTCAAAGAAGGCAAAGTCATGCCAGTTCACCTGCTCACAGACACACACATACTGATGAGAACTCTATCCGTGTACAAGTCCAGATATAGCGGTTTCTATATAGCAGTGTACAACAGTGCCCATATAACAGTGGAACTCATTACCTTTCTGCCGAGCAGCACCTTGATGACATGTCTGTTCAAGGTAATTGGACAGAGCTCATTCTGCAGCAGACACAGCCCTAGTATTCTGGAGAAAAAAAAGAAATGTATATATATATATATATATATATATATATTAAATACTTGGAAATTGAGGTAGGCTACATATAATTGTAATTTAGTTGTTTATCCCTAAATACAAGTAAATATTGGCTGCACTCCAGATGGCCCCCTGTTCCCTATGGGTCCTAGTTGCACTATAAAGGGAATAGGATGCTAGGACTTACCTGCCGATGTTCCTGAAGCAGTTGAGCCTGGCCTCCGTGTTCTTGCCGGGCCGGGGAGAGTAGAAGCCTCTCTTCCCGGGCTGGTAGAACAGGGGAGCGTTGTCATCTCCGTCTTCAGGGTCGTCCAGCTCCATGTCCACCACACTGCGGGTGGAGCCATGACGCTTACGGTTCTCCTGCTGCTACAACCAGGAAAATGAGGAACTTTATTCGCAATTGACAATAATTGACAAATTATATTGTTATTACAGTGTAAAATAATGAAAATCAGTGCCACCCAGTAAAATATAAGTGACTGGTCTTGAGAAAGGTTGCTACGGCTGAAATGTTGACATTAAACAGTGTCCTATATACCCTCTGTTACTATTAGAGCATAATATCAGTGCGTGATCATGAGGTGAATATTTGTATTATGCTGTAGTAAACCTATAAAAACAGCCACATTCAGAGAAATCTAACCAGTAAATTAATGTCAAGAGGCTGAAGCCCACATTCCTTTTATTCTTCATACACATTTTTCAGGCATGTCTAATGACTTGTGTTCCTGGACCACAGAGCTGGGGCATGCTGGGACCGGAGACGGAGAGCTGAAGCTTACCTGTGCTTTCTCAGGAGCCTCCAGGAGACCCAGGTCCAGTATGCTGTCAGCACCATTTTCCCTGTGGAAGGGGAGAGGGGTTTCAGTCAGTGTATACTTTATTTTTAATCAAACCAGGTTGCCCTATTGGAGGTAAACAAAACACTTTCACAAGGGAGACCTGGCCAAGAGGCCCTCCTTGAAATTGTGTAGGTTGACGATGCGTCCCAAACGGCACCCTATTCCCTATATAGCATTTGGGGCACTGGTCAAAAGTAGTGCACTGTGAGTAGGGTGCCATTTTGAGAACAAAATGATAGAGTGGTGAATAGGACACTGTACTATACCTTCCATGTGCAATGAGCAGCTCCATGGCYTCCTCCACCCTGGCCCTGAGAGAGTCCTCACTGGCCAGGAGCAACAGCAGCTGGGCTGGGGAGAGCTCCAGCAGCATCCCTGTGATCTTACTGGCAAATGCCTGGAGAGGAAGGAACAACACCAGTCAGTCACATTATGTAGACTGTCCTGAGGTTTTCACTTATTCACCACCCATCACATACAGTATTCCTTGTTGATTGTGTGTATATATAGATATATAATGCATTATAGATTAGATAATGAATGGATACTGCATTTACAGATGATAGATAATTTAACTATAATTTATGCGCTCGTTTGACTGTTGTAAAGCTGGTAGGTACCGGCTGCATAGCGTGGACGCGGGGGTACAGCCTCTCTCCCAGGGCCTGTCTGTGGGCAGGCAGGGGGTCAGGTTCATCACTGGGGTTCCCCTCCGAGGCTGGCCTGAAGGGCCGGGTGTCAATGGACAGCTGTCTCCTCGAGTCCCTGGAACACACACACAGAAGGGAAGGTTAACTAGCGCCCTCAAACGTTCTACACCATCGTGCCGACCCGAACMAAACTGGCCAGTGCAGGCCATTGTCTTACGCCAGATCGCGTCACTCCTACGTAATGCTGGTCCCTCAACCGATCGGTCTTGTAGGACGTGGAACTCATCTATAAAATTTGGATTTTGCTCATCCGCGTAACAGTAGTTCCTAATTCTGAAAATCGCTCCGCTCTCGGTAGCTATGACGCACTGGCTACTACGGCAAACCATGCTCCAGCTAACAGCCCAGTACAAGCTTGTTTGAATGGTCATACAGTAGCTAGTTTAACAGCTTGTTGATGAAGTACAGAACCAAAGTTATTGAACTGTTCTAAGAAATCAGCATGCATCTGATTGACAGCTGCCATTGTGCCTCGCTACTTTGTAACATTTGGCCAACGCGATAACGTTGGAGAGCAGTCTGCTGTGCTGTAGAACTCGGCGTGCTAATCACAGCAGAACAGATATCATGAAAACTCATGTGCATTGCTAGAGCTAGAGGGAATATTCAGCATTGAGTATGTGAACTGGTGTCAGCATCCTTGTCTTTTCATATGGATTGATTAGAAATGTTCGTACACATATAGAATTTTATAAATACGGATTCTACCACCACAATACACCTTCCCTAGATATAGAATTAGGTAGTGAAGACTTGTTCATTACATTTTTGTTAAACATTAGCTACAGGTTTATAGTTTTTGGTAAGATTAACTGACTCGAGGATGAAAGGGGGTTCAGTGAACGATGTCACCTTGGTAATATTTTTGAATGTTAGGACAGCATATTGTAGTCGGACTTCTTTTTAGCTACCATGAGTTTCTGCGAGTTCAGACAGATCAGTACAGATGGCCGCCATGTTATCCGACGTGAGACAATGCAGTGCAGGCCAGAAACTATGGTGGATGCGTAACCAGGTCAGCTAGGCTCGGCTCAGCTCAGTAGTGTAAATATTTTTATTTTTTTTCAGTGGTGAGATGTATAAGGCTATAGTTACAACTTTCAAACTATGTTGCATTTGGATTGCTTTGTGTAACACCCCCAGCAACTGATAAGTAATTAATCTACAACGTGGTTGCATCAAGTTCCAAAAAATTCAACTTCGTGCACTAGTTGCAAGCAACAGCCAATCAAAATGAATGCTTCGCACATGATCCATTTGAAGGTTCGGAACTCCGACCCAGTTGTCATGTCAACACAGCTGTCAGTGCTGCGGGAACCGCGATCAAGGTTGGTAGAAGAGACATTAGCCAAACGGGAGCTGTAAATAAATATTGGCATTATGGGAAGTCATGGTTAAGGTACATGGTTTGGTAGTCAATAAATGTAATTTTTGAAGTGAACCCAGACCTCTCAGACCAGTTTCAACTAAAAATGTGAACTGCACTAGCTAGCTTAGTTCATTGCTAGCTTGGTTAGCTCGTTGCTAGCTAGCTAAATAACATTTTCATTTTGACTATCTAGCTAAATTGTACAGCCAGCATTTTGTCCAAATCCATTCTTATACAATAACCATGCGGTTGGATAAACAATTCATTAGTGAAATCATGATGTCCTGCAGCAGATGACATTAGGTGAGTTACGACTTCTCAAACCATATGACAATGCAGCTTCAATTTGATTGGCTGTTGCACACAATTTCAATCACGTTTGAGTTACTTCGTGTATCAGCAAAGTTGCTTGAGATGTCACTTGCGACCTCTAACTGCAACTAAATTTGCTTTGTGTAACTCCAGCCTAACACATTAACAGATGGTCAAATGTTTTCTGAAAGGCAACATGTCCTAATAGCCCACAGCAACCACAGGGTTGGTGGGCAGGGAGGTATGTCTCACCTGTCTCTGTCTCTCCTAGAGCCGGCTCGGAGCCCTCCACTCCTCCGCTCCCTCTCCCGGTCTCTGTTCCTCAGCCGCTGCATCAGATCTACACACAGAGGGAGACTTTAGGAAAGATATATATCTCTGTTCTCYTCTGAAATTCCTCTTGCTTCCCCCAGAGTGGTGGTAGYAGTAAGTTRTCRCMRYCACCATGTTAAACTGCCATTTGRGTTAAGTAATTMATAAATTGACGCTAGTAGTTTCATACTCAATGTCATACTTGAGTTGTAATCGTGATGACACGTACTGCTGGCCTGCATGCCCTTGCTGACGCTCTGYACACARTCCAGGTTSGGCAGCTTGTCATTGGACAGGAAGGCYAGGGCGATGGCCGTGTAGAAGCTACGGGCCACGCCACTACCCTCGCCCGGCTCGTCCTTGAAGGTGACCTTGACGCGGTGCACAGCCATGGGTGTGGTGGTGCAGCGCCGKCCAAAGTGGGTGTTGAGCTGCCTCATGGTCTGCTGGATCAGCTGGTCACGGTCACGGTCCACCTCCAGGGCCAGGTCACGAGACTGGAGGTTACGGAGTTTCTCCATCTCCCGGCGGAACTTAGACTCCTTCACCTCAAARCCCCCCAGCTCGGTCAGGATCTGGGGACGGGATCAGACAGACAGGATTAAATGTCTGGTTAGATCGTCAACTGTTTTTAATGTTTGACAGATGTTTTTTAGTCCTGATCTCATCTTGGTAATTGTACTTTTCTTTATTACATGTTGGTCTGTCAAGATCTGGGAACAGAAAACTGTAGAGACTTGTCTACCGTTCTAAAAGCGTACATTTGGATCCGGTATGCTGATTGGTTGATAGCTGTTAGTTATTCACGATAATCCACAGGTAAAGCCTGTTAACAGTTCCATTTGAATCATCAATTTACTGTTCAACAGCCCAGCCAGGCAATTCATAAACTTTCTAGCCCATCATCTTGGTAAAGGTATTTTTATTTATTTTGTCCATGTCTAGCTGTATATTTTTGTGGATTTCATTGTATTAATGGTTTGGAGCAGGGGAAATACTATAAATATAATACAGTATAATTGTTTAAACACCAATCCCTGAGTGTGCATACCGATCCAGGCTCTGCTCCAACGTCCTCCATGAAGACGCGTCCGAACAGCTCCAGAGACAGACGCCAGCGGCCCAGCAGCATGTCATGGGAGATCACCATCCCCATGAAACTACAGTGGGGTCTGGAGAGGACAGAGAGATGATATACTTCCTGGTTAATATTACAGTGTGGTCTAGAGAACGCAGAAGGCACAACGATGTTACATCCTTGTTAATACCAAAGACAGGAGAGTAAGGAGCATTTACATAAGCAGCTGTAATAGGCAGAGAGAGGGAGAGAATTGAGTGAGGAACATTTTTATTTATATAACCTAACTATATTCATTGTTTCCTTACTGAAGCAAATCGAGAGCGAACTGAGAAAGCAAACCTAGATGGAATTTATTTATTTACTAGCCACGTGTACCATACCTAAAGGAAGGAAGCGGGGGTCCATCGCTCTCAGTGAGGCCTATTTCAGCCAGGAGGCTGCTCTTCAGCTGGGCAGCTAGGTCGTGGGGTGAGGGACCTGGTTTTGGAGCCACTAGCTCCTGGTCCATGGGCTGGTCCTCTCGGCCGCGCTGACTAGTCTCCATACTCATCACGTTCTTCARGTTGGCTGAGTAGGACATCTTAGTGGGTAGGATCTGTGGGATCCATGGGGACAACACAGCTGTGGTTATAGTGAATGGTGCAATAATTAATGTTTTTTTTTAGGATGGAAATGTACTGTGAAGACTGGCCCTGCTCCAATAATTTGATGCATCTTTCCTTCCTCTTTTTCCTTCCATGAAGTACTAATCACTGATCTAACATGGATTGGCGTTAGCAAGCTTTCCAGTTTCCATTGCATTGCTTTCACCAATCCAGTCATGTTAGACCAGTGATTCTTTCAAGAAAGGAGGGAATGTGGGAAGGATGCATGTTTATTGAAGGGATGAGGGATAAAGGAAGGATGCATGATAAGAGWATTAGAGCAGGGCTGGTGTGTTGTCAGGGCGGGCAGTGCGTTATGTATACCTGAGAGGAGCCCATGTTAACCTCCATGCAGCTGCGGTCCAGGGTGGCCTCGGCCAGGCCTTTGCTTGCTGTGTACGAGGACGAGTACAGGCCCTGACTAGGACGGCCAAACAGATCCTCCTTCCTTGCATTGGGCTGGGAGGTAGAAAAATGTAAAATAAGTTGCAGTGTCATATTATTGTAACAACTAAAAAACAGAGTTTAGCAACGTATTGTTAGTGGGTGGATTATGACTTCTAGAGTAGATTGGCCACAGCTTGCTCCATAAAGCTATAAGTAGGCAAAGAAGCTCTATAGCTGTGTTTTAAACATAATTACTGTCGTAACACTGCATTGAGGATTGTGCAGAACAGGCTGTTTTGGGAGCCCGTTAGGACTTCACCTGCACATGTCACTTGAATTCACTTTGTAACTTCTTATGGATGGGGGGCAGTTATTGAGTAGCTTGGATGAATAAGGTGCCCAGAGTAAATACCTGCTACTCAGTCCCAGAAGCTAAAGATATGCATATATTAGTAGATTTGGATAGAAAACTCTGAAGTTTCTAAAACGATTTGAATAATGTTGTGAGTATAACAGAACTGCATATGGCAGGTAGAAACCTGAGAAAAATCCAACAGGAAGTGGGAATCTGAGGTTTGTAGTTTTTCTAACTCATTGCCTATCCAAGATAGTGGAAATTTGGTCCGATTGCACTTCCTAAGGCTCTCACTAGATGTCAACAGTCTTAGAACCTTGTTTGAGGCTTCTACTGTGAAGGGGGAGAGAATGAGAAGCTGTTTCAACCAGAGGTCTGGCAGAGTGCCAATGAGCTCAGTCTCGCGCACGCCCGTGAGAGTTAGCTGCGTTCCATTGCATTTCAAGGCAAAAGGAATTCTCCAGTTGAAACATTATTGAAGATTTGTTAAAAACATCCTAAAGATTGATTCTATACATCGTTTGACATGTTTCTACGAACTGTAACGGAACTTTTTGACTTTGTCTGGACCTAGTGCTCGCGCCTCATGAATTTGGATTGTGACCTAAACGCGAACAAAAAGGAGGTATTTGGACATAATGATGGACTTTATCGAACAAAACAAACATTTAGTGGGAACTGGGATTCCTGGGAGGAATTCTGATGAAGTTTATCAAAGGTAAGGAAAATATTTATAATGCTATTTCTGACTTCTGTTGACTCCACAACATGGCGGGTATCTGTATGGCTTGTTTTGGTCTCTGAGCACTGTACTCAGATTATTGCATGGTGTGCTTTTTCCGAAAGTTTTTTGAAATCTGACCAGTGGTTGCATTAAGGAGAAGTGGATCTATAATTCCATGTATAACATGAGTATTCTGAAAAATGATG
>NC_036845.1:6513402-6514843 GCF_002910315.2 Salvelinus sp. IW2-2015
AGGTGAACTCTGTTGCGCCTCAATTAGGGAATCGCTGTGGTTGAAATGTAACTAATGACCGCTAGCCCCAGTATTTTTTTAGCTAGGTGGCTTGTACACAATTGTTACCGATGATACTGTATATACCTACTCTTACTACAGAAACATGCATTTTGCCAAGTTCTCTCTGTGTTAATCCTGTTTCCCAAATATAGCAGGTAACTTGTGTCTGTCGATGTTGTTGAGTTCATCTTGCCTAGTTAAATAAAGATTAAATAAATTAGAACATTTAAAATATATACTTTGACCTATTTCAGGTAACCCCAAGATGCTTGATTCACTACACCTGCTTTTGAAWAACTTTCCAGTCGTTTTTGCTTTACATTCCGACTTTTGAACGTCTGTTTATTGGACATATATATTAGTGTCTAATAAAAAAGAGCAACTTATGTAAAGCATCCTATGTGTTTTAAGGTTACAGTGTGTGTGTGTAGTGTAGGTCCTCTTGATGTCCACTAGGTGTCAGCACAGCTTCAATAATGTCACACCAGGTTCACAACATGTTTTCATATGTCACAAATCAAATTGTATTTGTCACATGCGCCGAAACCTACATGTGTAGACCTTGCAGTGAAATGCTGAAATTAAGCCCTTAACCAACAATTTCGTTGTAAGAAAAATAAGAAATAAAAGTAACAAATAATTAAAGATCAGCAGTAAAATAAAAACAGTGAGCCTATATACATGGGGTACCGTACAGAGTCAATGTGTCGGGGCACCTGTTAGTCGAGGTAATTGAGGTGTTCCTTTCAAGTCCAGTGGTGTAAATTACTTAACAAAAATGTATTTAAACTACTCCACTACATTCCGTTTATATCTTTTTTTTTTTGTATCTGTACTTTTACTCTTTCTGTTTCTTTACAACATTAAATTTTACTTCACCACATTTCTAAAGAAAATAATATTTTTTTTACTCAATACAGTTTCCCTGGCACCCAAAAGCACTTTTTGCATTTTGAATGCTAAGCCGGACAGGAAAATGGTCCAATTCACACACTTATCAAGAGATCATCCCTGGTCATCCCTACTGCCTCTGATCTAGCAGACTCACTAAACACATGCTTCGTTTGTTAATTATGTCTGAGTGTTCCCATGGCTATTTCTTAAATAAAAATACAAGAGAATTGTGCTGTCTGGTTGGCTTAATATATGGAAGGTCAAATAATTTATACTTTTACCACTGATACTTAAGTATCTTTTAGCAATGACATTTACT
This sequence comes from Salvelinus sp. IW2-2015, assembly GCF_002910315.2. Lineage (NCBI taxonomy): Eukaryota > Metazoa > Chordata > Actinopteri > Salmoniformes > Salmonidae > Salvelinus > Salvelinus sp. IW2-2015. Next base: position 6,514,658 of record NC_036845.1, read on the forward strand.
TAGTATTTTACTGGGTGGCTTTCACTTTTACTTGAGACATTTTCTATTAACATATCTTTACTTTTACTCAAGTATGACAATTGGGTACTTTTTCAACCACTGTTCAAGACGTTTAGCACCCAATACCCAACATTCACTTGGTGGCTTGAAGTAGGAGTGCTGAACTAGGATCTGTTTAGCATTTGT
>NC_036845.1:6515593-6533164 GCF_002910315.2 Salvelinus sp. IW2-2015
GTCCTTTGTCCAGAACAATCGTCTTTTGGTTGAAAGATGTCCTCTTCTCCTGTAGAATTAGCAGCTAACGCTAGCGATGTACCGGAGAGGTGTCCAACTCGCGATAGCGCGTGACAAAGACAGTCCAGAAAATCGCAATAAATGCCCCAATACGGATTGTGTTAGGTCACTCTCACTCAGATATGGTTAACAAACATAAGTCTTGGTAAATGTGTTCATAAATAAATACTGCTCCATGGCAAAATGAGTCTAATTGCATGAAATGTATTATAAATGTTTATTTCTCTCCACAGTCAGGGAGGGGGATAAAATGTTTTGCCAGCGAGGTGGGGGGCACCCCAACAAAATCTCAGTTAGGGCCCCCAAAAGGCATGTTAAGATCCAAATGAACATCAGAACATAAACAGAGGGGGACCTGGGACTTCATCCACAAATCATCTCAGAGTCAGTGTTGATCTAGGACGTGTCTAATCTTATTCTTGTTGTAAACGGCAAAACTGATCCGAGAGGAACACTTCTACTCTGAGACACTAGATACGCCCCGGGTTAGACTGAATGTTGACACTTGATACGCCCCGGGATAGACTGAATGTTGACACTAGATACGCCCCGGGTTAGACTGAATGTTGACACTAGATACGCCCCGGGTTAGATTGAATGTTGACACTAGATACGCCCCGGGTTAGATTGAATGTTGACACTAGATACGCCCCGGGTTAGAATGAATGTTGACACTAGATACGCCCCGGGTTAGACTGAATGTTGACACTAGATACGCCCCGGGTTAGACTGAATGTTGACACTAGATACGCCCCGGGTTAGACTGAATGTTAACACTAGATACGCCCCGGGTTAGATTGAATGTTGACACTAGATACGCCCCGGGTTAGATTGAATGTTGACACTAGATACGCCCCGGGTTAGACTGAATGTTGACACTAGATACGCCCCGGGTTAGATTGAATGTTAACACTTGGCCCCTGGGGGTTGCGTGGGGTTATATGGGTATCAAACTTCATGAATTTACCTGGAGTAGGAGTGATGAGTTATTGCTGACGCGGATGACGCAGAGGCTCAAGTGTTTCCACTGTACGAGATATCTGTGAAATGGTACAGACAGTATACAGGTCAGAGGTAAAAAGTATATTATATGCAAATAAGACGATTGGGATGTTGAGCTGACAATAGTGGCTTGCTCAATCTTTACATATATCCCTCCTTTCTTCCTCCCTAAAAGTAATCACTGATTATAAATGACTAGACAGGTTAAAGTCATGTAGTGGAGGCCTTGGTTTCACCTGCCTGTTCCTGTCTAAAGTCATGTAGTGGAGGCCTTGGTTTCACCTGCCTGTTCCTGTCTANTAGTGGAGGCCTTGGTTTCACCTGCCTGTTCCTGTCTAAAGTCATGTAGTGGAGGCCTTGGTTTCACCTGCCTGTTCCTGTCTAAAGTCATGTAGAGGAGGCCTTGGTTTCACCTGCCTGTTCCTGTCTAAGCAGTGATTACTTCAAGGAGGGAGGAAGGACTTTCTCAGTATTTTGTACCAAACATCACAATTCTCCCAAAGTGCCCTTTTTCAATTCTCTGCATGAACAGGAAGTAAAGATGTAAAGTCCTTTTGGGCCGTGCATACGCCAATCTAAGGCTTTTACATTTATGGTGAATAGTGAATCATATTATGTGCGCCCTTCAGGAGAAGTGAGTGATGTCATGACACTAAATTGAAATAATGATCATCATAAGTGAATTCTTACAGAAACCCTCTAATTCTCTCTCTCCCTCTCCCTACCCTCCCAGAGGACCTGAGCCCTGGGAACATGCCTCAGGACTACCTGGCCTGATGACATCAACCTCTCCCTCAATGTGAGCAAGACAAAGGGGCTGATCGTGGACTTTAACATCGACGGGGCTGAAGTGGAGCGAGTTGAAAGTTCCAAGTTCCTTGGTGTCCACATCACCAACAAACTATCATGGTCGAAACACACCAACACAGCTGTGAAGAGGGCACGACAAAACCTTTCCCCCTCAGGAGACTGACAATATTTAGCATGGGTCCCCAGATCCTCAAAAAGTTCTACAGCTACACCATCGAGAGCATCCTGAGAGGTTGCATAACCGCCTGGTACGGCAACGGCTGGGTATCTGGTCATAAGGCGCTACTTAGGGTAGTGCGTACGGCCCAGTACATTACTGCGGCAAAGCTTCCTGACATCAAGGACCTATATACTAAGCGTTGTCACAGGAAGGGCTAAACATTTTTCAAAAGAGCCCCCACCTCCCAGTGTTTTTACACCGCTGCTACTCACTGTTAATTATAAATGCAAAGTCACTTTACAAATGACCTTATCTAACCTGTACCCCCGCACATTGACTCGGTACCGGTACCCCCTGTATATAGCCTCGTTATTGTTATGTAATTGTCTTGTGTTACTTGTGGATTTAATTACATTTTTTGACTTAGGAAATATTTTCTTAACTCTATTTCTTGACCTGAATTGTTGGTTAAGGGCTTGTAAGTAAGCACTTCACAGTAAGGTCCACACCTGTTGTATTGTATTGATTTGATTTGGCTTGGTTTTTGCTCTGACATGCACTGTCAGCTGTGGGACCTTATATAGACAGGTGTGTGCCTTTCCAATCATGTCAAATCAATTGAATTTACCACAGGTGGACTCCAATCAAGTTGTAGAAACATCTCTAGGATGATCAATGGAAACAGGATGCACCTGAGCTCAATTTCGAGTCTCATAGCAAAGGGTCTAAATACTTATGTAAATAAGGATTTTCTGTTTTTTATTTGTAATGAATTTGCTAAAATGTATAAACCTGATTTTCACTTTGTCTATAGGGTATTGCGTGTAGATTGAGGGAAAATATAAATGTAATTGATTTTAGAATTAGGTTGTAAGGTAATAGCATGTGAAAAAGAAGTCTCTCTCTCTGATTTGGAAGTGGTTATAGCGGTTGCTTCCCAAACAGGAGGTTGTGAGTTCAAATCCCAGAGAAACAGTTAATGTAGCAACTTCTTTCTTGTTGCCTTTGTGGGCCTGAAAGAGCAAACAAGAGGTGTGTGGGGAAAAGGGGCTAGTTCCCATCAAATAGCAAGAATGAAGTGACACCTTGTTTCAAATGTCATTTCAATAGAGCTGTGATAACATACTATGCTGTGGAGTAACAATACAACCATACTCTGCAAAAGCCAACTTTTACCTGGGGCCATTCTTTGTAGACCATTCAAAGGTGTTCCTMGTCTTGGTCCCCCTGAAGAAACCCACATATTATGATAGTTGGGAAATAGTTGTAGTAGTAGTTATGGTGGTGAATTCCCAAAGGAGAGGTTGTGAGTTAAATTTCTTTCAAGAGCCAACTTGCTTTTGTTGCCTTGACAGAACAATGTTGAGGTGGGGTTCTGGAAGGACATTAGACAACAAGGGAAATTGGATTATAAAATGTTAGGGTACAGCAACTGGTGTTGAGTAGGAGTGCTGATTAGATCAACACCCTGTCCATATAATCTTATTCCAGAGACAACTATCAGAATGATCTAGGCAAAGCTGAGTAAAGAAATGCTCCTCTGTACGCATTTATTGATGAATGTCTCGGCCTGAAGAATGCTGAACTGGAATCATATGCTTCCCACCCCCCCCACCCCCCGTCAAAGTTATTATATTCTACTCAGAGAAATGCTAAACAGATCCCTAGTTCAGCACTCCTACTTCAAGCCACCAAGTGAATGTTGCGGTATTGTGGTGCTAAACGTCGTTGAACAGTGGTTGAAAAAGTACCCAATTGTCATACTTGAGTAAAAGTAAAGATATGTTAATAGAAAAATGTCTCAAGTTAAAAGTCACCCAAGTAAAATACTAAGTAAACGTCACTGCTAAAAGATACTTAAGTTATCAAGTGCGTAAAAGTATAAATTATTTGACCTCCATATATTAAAGCAAACCAGACAGCATAAATCTCTTGTATTTTTATTTAATGAAAAATATAGCGATGGGAACACGTTCATGACGATAAATTTACCAAACGATAAGCATGTGTTGTTGTGGTCTGCTAGAATCAAGACGCAGTAGGACACCAGGGAGTTCCTATGATAAGTGTGGAATTGAGCGCATTTTCCGTCTGGGCTTAGCATTCGTCTGATTCGTCTGATTTCGCTGTGCTGTCTAGGTAGAAGAGTGTTATGCGTGTCTGTCTGCTGTGCTAGAGTAGTGGTTATGGCTTGGTTTGCTCCCCAAACCTATGAGCTTGAGTGACGAGGTCACTAGCATTCTAAACTAGAAACAAAGTACTTTTGCGCTGCCAGGCGAAACTGTACGGAGATACTAATAAAAACATAATTCTTTAGAAAATGATAGTGAAAGTAAAATTAAAAGCTTGTTAAAGAAACAGAAAAAGAGTAAAAAGTACATGATACTAAAAAAAACACAGATTAAACGGAATTAGTGGAAGTTATCTTTCAAATACCTATTTGGTTTGTTAAGAAATATTTTCACACCTGGACTTGAAGTGAACACCTTCAAGGTTACCTCGACTAACCCATTGCCCCTGCTGTTACGATCCCCAAAGGTGAATTTACACATTGAGCTGCGTGTACCGGACCCGTATAGCTCCTTATCTTCGAACCACCCGCTAATAATAGCTCCACATGACGTCTATGTACCGCGTACCCCGCGTGTTATTATTAGCACGCTCCACATTGACTCTGTACCGGTACCCCGTGGTAGATAGCCTCCACATTTGACTCTGTACCGGTACCCCCTGTATCCCCATACTACGGCCCTATGCCGTCCACATTGACTCGTGTACGGGTACCCCGTATTATAGCCTCCACATTGACTCTGTACCTATACCCCTGTAGATAAGGCCATCCTCATGACTCTGTACTCCGGTACTCCCCGTTATAGTCATTATACGTTGCCCCCCGAGACTACTTGACCGGTACCCCTGTTAGTTACCTCTTGCGTATACGTAGCCCTCCACATTTGACTCTGTACCGAGTCCCCCTGTATATAGCCTCCACATTGACTCTGTACCTGGTACCCCCTGTATGAGTATAGCCTCCATCATTGACTCTGTACGGTACCCCCTGTTTATATAGCCTCCTACATATGACTCTGTGTACCGGTACCCCAATGTATATAGCCTCCACATTGACCTCTGTACCGGTGACCCCTGCAATGCTACATTATTTTAGTACCTCTACTATTGCTCCACCATGACATCTACCGTCACCCCCTGTTATATAGTCCCACCACATTGACTCTTGTCCTCAGGTCCCCCCTGTATTATGCCTCCACATTGACTCGTGACCGGTACCCCCGGCTTATGATTGTAGCCTCACACATTGACTCTTTGTCACCGTATACCCCCTGTTTATACGAGCCGTCCACATTGACTCTGTTCACGGCTCACCCCCGAGTGGATATAGCCGTGCCATCATTGACTCTGTACGGTGTACCCTAGTTTTTAGCCGTCGCTATTGATATATGTTACTGCCTGTCATCTTAGATTTTATTTGTTACTTGACTTTTCTTATTTTTTACTTAACACATATTTTCATAAAACTAAATTGTTGGTTTAAGGGCTTGTAAGTCAGCATTTCACTAGTGAGGTCTACACATGTAGTATTCAGCATTTCACTGTTAAGGTCTACACATGGTTAGTAGTCAGCATTTTACACTGTGAGGTCAATACACATGTGGTGTGAAGTATTGTGCCACATTATTGTAAGGTTTCTGTGCTGACTACCTAGTCCTGCCGATCATCAAAGAAGACCTTACATCCTCATCACACATCTATTAACCTTTATAACACAGATGGTGAAGTTTAGTTTTATCGTTCTCGTTATAGGTGCACCTACTAAGGTACACTAATTGCTGTTGCGAACTATAACAGACGTTCAAATAGTCGGAATGTAAAGAAAAACGACTGGAAATTTCTTCAAAAGCAGCTGTAGTGAATCAAGCATCTTGGGGTTACCTGAAATAAGGTCAAAGTATATATTTGAAATGTTCTAATTTATTTAATCTTTATTAACTAGACAAATGATAGCTCAACAACACAGACACAGTTTTTACCTGCTTATCTGGGAAACGAGATTAACACCGACAGGAACCTGGCAAAATACAAGTCATGTTTCTGTAGTAGTAGAGTAGGTATATACAGTATCAGTCGGTGTACAATTGTGTACAAGCCACCTGCCTAATAAAATACTGGGGCTTGCGGTCATTAGTTACATTTCAACACAGCGATTCCCCAATTTGAGGCGCAACAGAGTTCACCGGGACAAGCAGGAAACCGGAAATAATAACTAAACAACGAACGAGAAATGGTGGAGGCTACCAGAAGAACAAGAGAGACATTGTTTCAGAGTTAAGTAATTACAGAGCTCATCCCAACCTGGTATGTCATTCTACTGTTATACGACTCTGTGATACGTTGTTTCGTGGGCAACCTTATTTTCTAACGTGAATTTTCTGATTGAACGATTCCTGTTGGGAACGTTCCACAATTATAACCCACCCCCTACCCCTGATATAGAGAACACTACCCGCAAATGATTATAGGCCTACCCCTGGGATATAGACCTTACCCCCTGATGTATGAGGCCTAACCCCTGAAATATAGGTACCTTACCTCCCTGATTATAGGCCTTTCACCCTGATATAGGACCTACCCTCTGAATATAGACCTACCCTGAATATAGGCATACCCCTGATATAGAACTACCCCTGATATAGGCCTACCCTCTGATATAGGCCTACCCCTGATATAGGCTACCCACCTGATAAGATGATCCCATCCCCTGATATAGCCTAACCCCTGATATAGGCCTACCCCTGATATAGGCCTACCCCTGATATATACCTACCACTGATATAGGCCACCCCGATATAGGCCTACCCCTGATATAGGTCTACCCCTGATATAGGCCTACCCTGATATAGGTCTACCCCTGATATAGGCCTACCCTGATATAGTCCTACCCCTGATATAGGCCTACCCCTGATATTAGGCCTACCCCTGATATAGGCCTACCCCTGATATAGGTCCTACCCCTGATATAGGCCTACCCCTGATATAGGCCTACCCCTGATATAGGTCTACCCCTGAGTCATACTGACCATGCAGCATGTTTAGCGTGTAAAGGCAGACTGTCTATCTTGCTTGGTCTCTAGGCTAGTTGTCCACGGAAAATATTTACATGAAGGTGGAAAGCCAAATCATTTCACAACTGCCTTTTTTGAATAGCAGTGAGGAATTTAATGTTCATCATTGTTGCTTATCAGGAATATGATGTGCCGAGGACCATGGCAATAGGAGGTGTGTTATGCGGCCTTTGTGGGTAATGGGTATCGGCGGTTGAAAGGCCACATATAGACTGTTGAATGTCTATTCTGAACTCTAGCAGCGTCAATATCGATGTAACAATGTTATATAGATTTTATATACTTGTTTCGCCATGAACCTTTATACACCCCTAGGAAACCCTTGTAAGAGGTCAACTCTGGTCAATAGAGTCCCCCAAAAAATATGTTTTTGTTGTGTTTTGTAGCTCAGTCTTAATGGGTTGGCACAAATAATCCTATGCATGAATTAGACATACTCTGCAGTCCCCCTGGTGGCCACGGGGGGCTCAGTAGCGCCACCAACAGTGCTTTTCCCCAAACTTTATGATTTTTTAATCAAGAATAGATTAACATATCCGAACGTTATGTCAGACAGGTTTAGTAGGGGTCTTATTAACACTAAAGAATACACAGTAGAACCTTTAATAGTTACGACTCAGAGACACATTTCAAAAGGATTAACAGAGGTTTGAAGAGGGCTTTTTCAAATGGTACTTGAATCGGTAGATCTATAGTACTGTAGAACGAGGATTCTGTGGGTGGTTAAGTGACGTACGTTGACGCAGGGTCCTGTTGGAATATGGATGTTCGTCCATGAGGCTGTGCCTTTTGGTTGGTGAGGACAGTATGTCGGAATAATTTATAGACTTAGGGGCATTATATCACAACGGGTTAGACGCAGGAAGGGTTTTCAGGTACACAGAAGTAGATAGTGACTGAGGAAAAAAGTAGGGGGAATTGAGTTGCGAGGATGATATTTCAGTCATTTCATAAAATATAAGAGAAAGTTAAATATCTGTAAAACTGATGAGGTTTATAAGCAAATTTTGGTGAAAGTTGGGTGATAAAAATGTATATGTAATCAGTTAAGTGGCATGTGATCTGAGAGTGGATACGTTCACGAGTGTTGTTAAGGAAGTGAGGGATTTAAGGTTGTGAGTCAACGCCAAGGAGGTTTGAGTAATTTTTACAATATGAGGGACTAGAATGATGATACTATATAATTAGGACTTGTTAATTGATGGTATGTAAGATTTGTCGGGAGAAGAGTGAGTGGGTGTCGTGTCGTTAGTTATGGTCGTTAGTCTGGGGTGGTTAATGGCACAATGTAGGATGATCAGGTCTCTGAGCTAGTGTGTGTTTATGGGTGGAATGACTGTCTGTTTAACTCTATCTATTGATGGGTGCAGGTATGGAGGAGGAAGAGGGGGTAGGGTCGGGGGAGGGGAGTGGTGCTGTTAAGAGAGGTGGAAGACAGTTTTTCCTGTTTGAAGATGAATCAGTCGATAGCTGGGTTGACATTTATATACAATTGGAAAGTGATATTACTTTTGTAGAGTGTAATTGAAAGAAATGAGATCATTTTACTGTCATTGGTGTTGGGTAGTGGATTGTGTGTAATGACTTATTGACAGGTGTGAGGAGACAATGTAAGGGAAGAAAGTGTTGTGGTCGTGTTCAATGAATTTAGTAACTCCTTCTCTTTCTTGAACCTGAATTAGACAATATTGGGAGAGGATGATGGCTATCCCATGGTTTACTGTCGTATTTAAAATCATTGACTCATAGGGAGAGAGGTGTTGGGGGCTGTTGTGAGTGAGGGTGAGAGGGGGTGATTTACGACTGAGGGTGGAGAGACTGGAGGGAGCAGAGGAGGGAATGCTGAGGTGTTGTGGGGACAAGAGGGTGACAAGTTGGATAATACAGATTCATGTTGGAGAAGTAGATGAACACGTGATGGTCAAGGTTGTGCACATGGAAGAAGAGAAGGAACTAGAGGGTTTGGAAATGCTTTTCACAGCTGTGTTCTTTGTGCTGATCGGACATCTGTGTGAAGATGCTTTGAATTCCTTTTCAATAATTGAATGCTTGGAACATTGTTTTATCCTGTGTGTTTTAAATTGGGTTATACTGATGATAAGTTAGAAGATGTTGCATAATTCCTCAATTGAGACTTTGGGGTTTGTCTTTTTTTGCATGTTCAACTCTGTCTCTGCTTGAATATCAATTCAGAGGTTGATGGTTCAGCTCTACGAGACAGCACTGAAGAGATCTGGACAAGTCATTGGGTGATTTCACTTGGGATGAGGATTTTAGGCCTGTATATTAGATGTTTGTGTGGAGGAGTACAATGGGGTTGTCAATGTAATTAATTCCTAATAGGGAACTACTGGGGGCTATTGAAAGTTTTGGAGTTAGTATTTCTTAATAAGGATAGGATACATTTAGATATGGATGGATAGGAACATGATATGGGGTTGCAGTTTGGTATTCCTTGGCCATTTACTTTTAAGTATTTAGAGACGCTTTATCAGAGGCTTAACAAGTTAATTATGTATAGAATGCACTAGTGAGTATCACAGTCATAAGTCAGACCTGTCCTAAATGTAGAAGGTGTAGTGAGACGGGTAGACGGATTTTATATTTAGTAATTTTTGAAGGAGTAAGGGTTCAATATGTTCGGAGATGGGCAGAATACAATAGAACAATTCAGAATCATTAGAAGTTAGTGTAGAGAGTTTGTAGTAAAGAGAATTTCTAATTCTATACCTTATAAGTTGTGTGTACTTTGATTGTTATCGGGCTTTTTGTAATATCGTGTGTTTGAATGGTTGTTTGTTTTTGGCCTGAAGGTGGTAATGTTTGTTGGTGTTTAGTAGAAGTGTTTGAATGGAATAGTATTGAAATTGGAACAAAGAAATGGAGTGAAGTTTAAGTGGTTATTCAGGGGTTGTTAACTAAATGGATTCTTTATCATGTGTGAATTTTGCAGGAGTGGATAATTTCTGGACATTAAGTTATATACTGGTACGGTTATTCACTTAGAGAATATATAATGATGATCTAAGTGTACAGGGATTTGTGGATAATTAGATTCCTTTTCACATTTTATTATTTTACTATAATTTATTTAATGTAAGTATGTCTTAGTTAACTGAGGTTTCATAGGATCTTTGTACTTTGGGTTCATCTTGTGGATTACTAGTCTGTTTGGCTGACATCCAGATGGATGTGTCATGGTCCTTCACGTCAGAGAATGGCAATTGGCTGTGAATGACAATGTGGATCTATGGTTTACAATCCATAACAGTGAACTGAAATTGGTAAGAAGTAATTTTGGTTCAATGAAAGGGAATCTTGTTCTAATGTTCTATTATGCGACATTAGGTAGACTCTTTGGAAAACTAAGTGGTTGTCATGTGTTTACTGAGGAATGTGGTTCGTCTGGACTACAATAGCTGATTGTGGAGTTCAAACCTAAAGTAGTGCCTGAAGAGTTGGTTGTCTTATGATCGCGGAAAAGTTATTATTACTACACGGAGACATCTGAGTTCTGTCCAGAGTGTTATCAGCGATTCTTTATGGTCACAACTGACAAGCCATTAATCGATGGCTTCAAGTTTGCTTTTCAGAGCTGGACCAATGTCTATTGAGCAAGTGTTTTTTGGTGATTTAACCTGTTTCATTTACATGAATAGGGGACTGTGGTATTTGGGTCGCTTGCATGCATGTCAGATGTTTTGGGCGTTCATCGGAATCGGTGACACAATGTTTTGTGGAGGCTTGAGAATACTTAGGTGGCATCTGCTTGTGTGTGTTTTAAGCTATTGTTATGTACCTAGTGAAATGTAACATATCATTCTACACATCAATTAGAATGAATTTGGCGAAATATATTGATAAAAAAAAAACAAACCGGTTAGGTTAAGTAAAAAAACTTAAATAGGCGCAACATTTTTAGTTCACAACTTTTCCGGTTCTGTAACATAAGAATTGTATCTGTTACATCAGTATTTAATAGAATCCGAACAATGTTTACGACATTCAAATGAAAGTAACATTGCGCAAGAATATTTATGAATAGTTAAAATGTAATCAGAAAATTCAGAACAAGTCTATTACGTCACACGGGCATTGCGACGCACATAAACCCACAAACCGACACGAACACACATTTCTATGGATTGAGGTCAGGGCTTTGTGATGGCCTCATACCTTGACTTTGTTTGTCCTTAAGCCATTTTGCAAAACTTTGGAAGTATGCTTGGGTCATTTCCATTTAGAAGACCAAATTTGCGACCAAGCTTTAAACTTCCTGACGGATGTCTGGAGATGTTTGCGTCAACTTGAATATCCAAACATACTTTTCCACGATCCCCTCATATGCCCACTCTAGCTTAAACATCTGACGATGTGAAGTGCACCCAGTCCCTCCTGCAGCAAGCACCCACACAACCATGATGCTGACCACCCCGTTGCTTCATAGGTTGGGATTTGTGGTTCTTCGGCTGCAAGCTGACTGCAAGCTGACTGAATTCAAGGGCACACTTAACAGCATGGCTACCACAGCTTTTCTACCAGCGCTACTGCTATCGCTCTGGTTTCGCTTGTGGATTATTCATTTGGTTTTTCAACAGGACAATTGACCCAAAACCACTCCAGGCTGTGTAAGAGGGGCTACTGACAAGAACGAGAAGGATGGGTGCTGCATTAGATGACCTGGCCTGACAAATCCCGACCTCAAACCCATATTGAGATGGTTTGGGATGGTTGGACCACAGAGGTGAACGAAAAGCAGCCAACCAAGTGCTCAGGCATATTGGGAACTCCTTCAAGACTGTTGGAAAAAGCATTCCAAGTGAAGCTGATTTAAGAGAATGCCAAGAGTGGCAAAGATGTCATCAAGGCAAAGGGTTGGTTACTTTGAAGAATCCAAAATAGAAAATATATTGATTTGTTGAACATGGTTTTGATTACTACATGATTCCATTCAGTGGGGAGAAACAAGTATGATTACACTGACAATTTCTGCAGGTTTTCCTACTTAAACAAAGTGGCAGCGTAGAAGGTCATGTAATTTTTATTCATACAGGGTACCACTTAATGTAGAGAAAGGAAATCCTAAACAAAAATCCCAGAAAATTCAATGTATTGATTTTTTAAGTAATTGTGAATTTGCATTGTCATTGCCATGACATAAGTATTTGATACATCAGAAAAGCGAATGAAAATATTTGGTAACAGAAACCGTTAGGTTGTGCACATTAAACCAGAGTCATAGCGTTATCCTGTAGATCTTTGACAAGGTTTGTCAACACAACTTGCCAGCAGGAATTTTTGCTATAATTTGCGGGCCCTAGTGCCCTCCATACCAAGACTTTCTCCCGAGATTCTTCCAAGGTATTCCCGGGGCCCAATTCTTGTCGTGCCCGGACCACATACCTGGACTGTTTCCGGTCTCCTCACGCCAGATCTTCTTTTCGGTGGTTCGTCTGGAGATGGCATAGGCCACTCCCAGGTGCCTTGAGATGCCTCTTCGTTATACTGAGAAGCCACTTTCCTCACTTTAGTTGTCCCGGTGCTGGTGTGTGTTTCTGAGAGTCTCTTTGTCATAGATTGGAAAGACTCCAGTCTTTACGACCGCATCTTCAAATGCATACTTATACTGAGGGAGAAGAGTTGTTGGTCAAGATCTCCGCGATACATGGCCCCATCCATCTCCCCTCAATACGGTGGCAGTCGTCCTGTCCCCTTTGCAGAAAAGCATCCCAAAAGAATTGATGTTTCCAACCTGCATGCTTCACGGTGTGGGATTGGTGTTTCTTGCGGGTTTTGTTATCCTTCTATTCCTCCCAACGCGTGTCGCGGAGTGTGTGTTTGACAAAAAGCTCTAAGTTTTCTTGTCTCATCAGGACCACTAGATACTATCTCCCATTTCCTCCTCTGGAATCAATCAGCATCATGGTCATTTGTGTGTTCAATACTTCAGAACGGCGCTGGAAAGTGCTGCTTGGAGTCTTGAGAGGGGGAGTCCACTTGCGTGCTGCTTGCACGGTTTTATCACTGACGACGTAGTGTGTTACTCAATCGGTTTTCTGTTTGGAGGACTGTCGGTCCCTCAGCTCGTCTTTCTATGCTCAACTTGAGCCAAGTCCGTGACTCGGGTGTAGTCTCTGGGCTGATTACCCCTCAATCTCTCTCCTGTCATTCTGATATGCCCCGTATGGTCGATCCTATGACATGGATGGCCCCAGACCAGGGGAGGTATGCATGTATCCCGTCATCCTTATACTTCTTCCATTCTTCTACAAAATAAGTTGGGTCAACTCAGTTGTTGCTTCTCCCATAAGCTGCTTGGCTATGTGTCTCTGTAGCGTCCCAGCCTGCTGTACAGGTTTACAATTTTATTCACACATTGAATGTCCTTACACAGCTCTTGGTCTTGGCCTTTGTGAAGTTGGAGTCGGTTCGTGATGTGTGTAGACAGGTAGTCTTTTAAGTACAGGGGTAACGAGTTCCCACACCAGCGTTTGCAGTTAATTACAGGTAGAGAGTTGACAGAACAGGGAGGGCTTCTTAAAGAACTAAATCAGGTCTGTGAGAGTCATCCGGATATTCTTAACTGGTTGTGTCTAGGTGCACAAAATAAATATGATCATGCGATTAAAAATGCAATTTAGATTACTTAAAAATCCATTACAATGTGATTTCTGGAATTTTTGTTTTTAGATTCCGTCTCTCACAGTTGAAGTGTACCTATGATTAAAAATGACAGACTCTACATGCTTTGTAAGTTGGAAAACCTGCAAAATCGGCAGTGTATCTCAAATACTGTGTCCCACTGTATGTGTTTAATTTCATAGCGTTTAAATATCTTCATATTATATCTTACACTTGTAGAAATAATACAAATAAAAAAAACCTTGAATGATAGCGAGTTGTGGTACCGATAACCCTATTTGACTTGTTACTTGTATGAGTAAATGAAGGTATACCGTTTTGTTGTATTTATTATACCAATTTTGCAAACATTTTCGCAAAATACACCCTGTTCGAGAGTCATTGTCATTATGAAATGTAACGTGTAGAATATGAGTTAAAAAATAATAACATAATTTTATACATATTTAGAATTTAAGGCCATCAATGCTTAATACGTAACAACTGAGTAGTGGAACAAAAGCAAGGTGTCGTCTCGGAATCACCTGTCGATATCACTCGTTATGTTTTTACTTTGCAGACCTGCTGTTGTGTGTTGATATACAGCAAGGTCATCACAGTCTCTTTATGCTGTCACTAAACCTTCCAGGTGGAATGCTAGGTGCTTTAGCCTTCAGCTGGCCTGTAGTCAGAGACACTTGTGGATTATAGAGTCATTTACGCTTACTCCTCACAGAGTAGGGCACTAGCACTGCTGCAGATTTAGTCAACCAACGATTACCATAAATCCCCATCCACACATCACACCACACACTTCCAGAAGATGAGTCTTGTTGGGAATCCCCCCCACCCCCAATCGTCACCAGACATTATCGTATCGCTTATCACATGATATACACGGTACACATTTTCTATAAACCAATGCTTCCTGCTAGGCCAGAAGTAGTAGATATTCTAGTTAGCGTTTCATAGTTAATAATGTCCAAAGCCACTCAACAAGCCGCCACATTTTTTTGATAAGCCCCGTACTTATACTTTCTCTTGTTAGATTCCTACACTCACCAACTATCAAACAACATAGCACCCCAGTGGGAACCGGGCCCCGTCTGGAGATTCAAAGGAAACCTCACCACTGTAGTTGTTTTTGGTGTGATGAGGATCGGTACCCGTAACCTAGGTTTTGGCCAACCGAGTTCGTGAGACGGACCTGCACCCGGCAACCCTTTGTCGTTTATCCAGCTCCACCACCTCCACTGGGAAGAGAGCCAACGCTGGGGTGGGTGCACACTCAAATTACTAATTAAGAAGAAGAAAAGAGAAGGATGAAGGTGAAGTAGAGGGAGGGATAGTCGTCTGCAGCTGATGGAGTCAGTCTGGTGTACAGATGGATTTGTGTGTTGTGAGAGATGCAAAGAGTGAGTTATGACAGAGGAGCGCGCATCAGTAACGTCTCTGTGTGTGTTGTGGGAATGTGTTTAGTGTACGAGAGCGAGAGTAAGCAAGGCGTGTGACTTGAATCCGTACCGTTGTGAGTGTTAGTGTGACGGAGAGCGAGATAAGCAGAGAGATCCAGTAACCCGTTGTGTGTGTGTATGTGGTGTTGTGTGTTGTGGTTGTGTCGTGTTGTTGCTATTGTGAGTGTGGTGTGTGTGTGTGTGGTGTGTGTAGTGTGGTGGGTAGACTTGGGTGTGTGTGTGTGTGTGTGTTGTGTGTCTCAGAAGGAGCAGAAGCAGAGAGGTGTATGACAGAGAGGCTCATCAGTAAACCGTGTGTGATGTGTTGTCGTGTGTGTGTTGTGTGTGTGTGTGTGTTGTTGTTGGTGTGTGTGTTTTAGTGGAGTGAGAGAGAGAGAGAGAGTGAAGGAGCGCGTACTAATACCCATTAAAGACTGATAAACCAAGCTTCGATCGAACTTTTAAAGAATGGCCCTTTTTCCGAATGCCTTGTAGTCGGTTAATTATCTCGAACATTTCAACCACTGTGTTTCCGTGCGTGGGCATGTATTATTTGTTGGAGATACCATCTCACTTATATTAACAGGGGAAGTCCATAGCAGTATCGTGTAACGTATTGTGACTAAAAGGTTGGTAGCAACGATCCCATGCGGCTGGGAGAGCGTACTTGAACCGTGAGGATACATATTTGGCACTAGCTGTGCTCGTTGCAGTGTCAGTCAAGATCATGTGGCTGTAAGTACGCTTGCCACGCTATTGGTATTTAGAGTTGTCCAGCCACCTGATGCGAGAGGTAAACCGCCCGGTGGGTGGATATGTGTGCTTTTGTCTGATGCACGTGTGTATACCCGCCAATGTATTTATACTCACAGTGAAAGAACGTGATTCTCAGGAACAGGGACTGCTGAGATCTGTTTCAAATCTCCACGTCAGACAGAAAGTCAAGATTATCCTTATATGTAACACAGTTGTTAAAGTTAATCTTCAAATGTAATTTTACGAAGTAGGGATCAACCAGGTAACCTATGTGTCAAAACAATTCATTTCTGACTCTAACACAATAATTCTACAATACAAAAATAGACATAATGTGCCTTCAGGTTTAAACTGTGGGTTAAGCGAATCTACATTTTTTAGTGGAATAGAGATCTCCAGTTCACTGTAGGGGACTGGAGGAGAACTAGGTGATAAATCTTTTACCGTTGGCTCTCTCTACACTTCGACGGGGAAACTGCTAACAAAGCCATTCCGCAGTATTAGAGAGCAGCCATGGACAAATCCATTCCTGCTATATCAACTAATCATCTAGTCCCACTGCGGAACACATCTTGACTTGCTGCGCATCCCTAACATAGAGCCAGACACACTAATTACACTTGTTAAGTGTTCTCTATAGCTGAGGGAGTACATAACCTGCACGCTTTGCACATAAACTGCTCCATTTGTAGTAATGTGCACTGAGTGTGGGTTGAAGGTGAAAATGTCTGACTATCATGGGATCCAAGGTCAGTGTCCGCTGGACTGACAAACAGAACTATACCATATAGAAAGAGTTGTCAATGGCTGAGCATTGTTCTAAAATAATGCAAGATACCCACAACTTTCCAATGGGTTGGGATTTGCGTTCTCACCTCTAGTTGGCTCCTCCCAGCCCTTATTCTCTCATATCGCCTGTGCCTTCTTTATGATTTCTACTCTACCATCACAGCCGCTCTTCTATTGAGGCTACTGCCAGTCTCAGGGCTGGTAAATAGAGACAGAATGTCAGCTGCCTAAGTCCAACCTTCCAAAAGTCCTACGAGACGGACTCGGACTGGCCTTTAGGGTGACTGAACGCCGACCATCCGTGGCAGTATAGGAGGAGGAATGACCATGCGACAATTCTGGACTTTGTCTAATAGAATACCATCCAATCCAACGTAATGTTGCAATATGTAGTAGTAACAAAACACAGTGTTGTTTTCGCCAATATCCCAGATTGGTTTCAGATAGGACCGAACACTGTGTAATAACATATGTGATGACATCTTGTGGTTGAAGACATGTGTGTATTGAGACAAATTTCTTCCTAAGGAATGGAGTGCGATGAGTTAATTTTAAATTAATATAGAAAAAATTTGAGAAGACTAATATATTTACAATAAACTAATAAGGAACTTTCTCCTCTTGTTCGAATATACCGAACACCTAAACAAAACAAAAGGACTTCTACTCTATTTTTTTCCTTCTTTTTTTTGTCCACTCCAGTATTATAGAACAAGCTACAGTACAAACAAACCAACAGTTCCCGAATATCCCACTGCCTTCATAACATGTTGTTGAA
>NC_036845.1:6533189-6545071 GCF_002910315.2 Salvelinus sp. IW2-2015
GAGACTAGTCTAAGCGTCAATACAGGGACTAAGATTGAATCCTACGACACGCGGCTTCTGATGGCTTGTTGGATGTGGACAGGGCTTGGAAAATATTCATGACTACCAAAGGAAACCAAGCTGCTCAGTGACGAAGCCTCACCAGAGGAGCTAAAAGCCTTTTTATGCTCGCTTCGAGCAAAGCAACACATGAAGCATGCACGAGAGCACCAGCTGTTCCGGAAGAATGTGTGATCAGCTCTCCATAGGCGTAATGTGCGCAAGACCTTTAAACAGTAAACATTCCCCAAAAAGCGCGGGGCCAGGACTGATTACCAGGCAAGGTCTTCACTGACATTTTCCACCTCTTCCCTGCGAGTCTGTAATACCTACATTGTTTCTTAGGCAGACCACATATCCCTGTGCCGAAGAAGCAAAGGTAACCTGCCTAAATGATTAGCGCCCCGTTACCACTCACCATTTGGTAGCCATTGAATCCTTTGAAAGCTGGTAAGCGCCCACATCAAGCCAATCATGCCGGAAACCCTAGACCCACTCCCAATTGCATACTGCCCCCAACAGATTCCACAGATGATGCAATCTCTATTGCACTCCGCACTGGTCCTTTTCCCAACTGGACAAAAGGATAACCTCTGTGAGGAATGCCTGTTTGATGACTACAAGCTCAGCGTTTAACACCATAGTGCCAAACAATGCCATCACTAAGGCAAAGGATCCTGGTACTAAACACCTGTCTCTGCAACTGGATCCTGGGACCTCCTGACAGGAGCCCCCAGGTTGTAAGGTAGGCACAAACAACATCTTGCCACGTGATCGTCAACACTAGGCCCACTTCAGGGTGGGTGCTGTAGTCCCCTCCTGTACTCCCTGTTACCCCATGACTGCATGGCAAAAGCACAACACCATTACGTTTTGCAGGATGACAACATGTGTAGGCATGATCACCGACAACGATGAGACAGCCATATTAGGGAGGAGGTAAAGGACTGGCAGTGTGGTTCAAGGGACAACAACCTCTCCCTCAATGTGTGAGCAAGACAAAATGGCTGATCTGTGGACTTAGGAAAAGGAGGGCCGAAAGGCCCATTAACATCGGACAGGTTGAGGGGAGAAGTTGAGAGTTCAAGTTCCTTTGTGTCCACATCCCAACAACTATCATGTCGAAACACACCAACACAGTTTGTGAAGAGGCACGAAAAACCTTTCCCCCTCAGGAGAAAACTAAAACACGGGTCCCCAGATCCTCAGTTCTACACTGCGACCATCAAGAGCATCCTGAGACCGGTTGTCATACCTCCTGGTAGAAAACTGCTCGGCATCTGACTAAGGCGCTACTTAGGTGTACGTCCGGAGGGGAGTGTTCCCACTGCTGTGGCCAGTAGTACTGGGGTACGCGGGCCACAGTGTCTTCCCCATCACCTTCTGGTCTCAGGCCCCAGTAGCGCTACTGAGGGTGTATCGTCGACGGGGCCACAGTGTCTCCCCACACTTCTGTCTCAGGGCCCCAGTAGGCGCTACTGAGGGTGTATCGTCGACGGGCCACAGTGTCTCCCCATCACTTCTGTCTCAGGCCCCAGAGGGCGCACTGAGGGTGTAGTCGTCGGACTGGGGCCACGTGTCTCCCCATCACTTTCTGTCTCATGGCCCAGTAGGCGCACTGGAGGCGTGGTATCGTCGGACGGGGCCACAGTGTTCTCCCCATCACTTCTGTCTCAGGCCCCGTAGGGCTAGGGGCTATCGTTGGAGCCAGGGTCCCTCATTCTGCAAGCCCCGTAGTACTGAGTGTTTCGTGACGGGGCCACAGGGTCTCCCCATCACTTCTGTCTCAGGCCCAGTGAGGCGCTACTGAGGGTGTATCGTCGGCACGGGGCCACAAGTGTCTCCCCATTCACTTCTGTCTCAGGCCCCAGTAGGCGCTACGGAGGTGTATCGTCGCGACGGGGGCCACAGTGGTCTCCCCATCACTTCTGTCTCAAGGCCCAGTATTTCGTTGTAATAGTGTTGTAGGGGGTTAGGGTCAGTCAGTTTAAACTGGAGTTTTATCCTGTTCTTATGCTGGTGTCCCGTGTGATTTAGTATCGCTCCTCTAATTCACTCTCTCCCCTCCCTTCTATCCCCGGAGGACCTGAGCCCTGGGGCCATGCCTCAGGACTACCGTGGCCTGATCACTTCGCTTGCTATCCCGGAAACCTTGACATTTAACCTTGAGGTGCTGACCTGTTTCACCCTTCTAAACCACTGTGATTATTATTATTTGAGCCTGTGTTGATCTAAGCTTTGGCCATGTACTGTTATAAATCTCCACCCGCCACAGCCAGAAGAGGACTGCCACCCCTCATTACCTGGTTCCTCTTCTAGGTTTCTTCCTAGGTTTCCTGCCTTCTCTAGGGAGTTTTAACCTAAGCCACCCGTGCATCCGGCATTGCTTGCTGTTTTGGGGTTTTTAGGGCTGCGGTTTCTGTATAGCACTTTGTGATCGGTCGGCTATGTTGTAAGGGATTTATGAATAAAATTTGGGATTGCTGACGTCCGAGTACATCACTGGGTAGAAGCTTCCTGCCATCCAGACCTACTGATATATACTAGGCGGGTGTCACGAGGAAGGGCCTGAAAAATAGTGAAAGACTCCAGTCCACATTGTAAAGAATGTCATTTCCATAGTGTTGTGATAATCAGATTATGTCATGGAGGTAAACCAAACTTTCATTGGATTTTGAACAAAACCTGTCTGCAATATGGCTACTTTTTACCTGGGGGCTTTGTAGACCATTCAAAAGGTGTTCTGATACCTGGTTCCCATGAAGAAACCCCACATGGTTATGAATAGATGGGGGCTTTGTTAGACCGTTACAAAGGTGTTCTGATACCTGGTCCCCATGAAGAAACCCACATGTTATGATAGGCTTATAGGACATGTAGTATGCAAATGTATGGAACAACGTTCCAATATTTAAAGATGATGGTATAACATTTCTAGGTATCTATATCCCCTTTTTGAATTGCGTCCCCCGTTCCTAAAACACATCCATCCTATAGTGTAGGTTTTGAAGATTCATAATCTATGCTTGTAGTCCACCAGAAAGATTGAGGAAGGGTTGGTGGATCCAAAAGTAAACAAGCCCCACACCATTCTCCAACCTGCTGAAATTGTTGTCTTTGATGTGTATATTTTCAAGTACCCCTTGACAGTTAGTGTCTGTCTGTCTGGTAGAGTAGTGGTAATGGTGTTTGCTCCCCAAACCAGAGCTTTGAAGGTCAAATTGGCCAAGAAGAGCCATTTTTTGATGTTGCCTTTTGTGGGCATGAAAGAGCTAAGTTGAGGTGTGTAGGGGGGTAGTAGGCTTAGTTCCCATCAAATAGAAGGACTGAAGTGACACCTTGTGTAGAATGTCCTTTAATAGAGTTGTGGGAAAGTATCAGTGCGTAAAAGTATAAATTTTATGACCTTCCATATATTATTAAAAAACCATTCAGCACAAACTTTCTTGTTTGTTTATTTAAGAAATAGCCACTGGGACACTCCAACACTGCAGACATCATCTACGCTCGACTAAACACGGTGCCCCCCACAACATTGACTCTTACGTACCCCCTGTATATAGCCCCACACATTGACTCTGTACGGGACCCCATGTATATAGCCTCGCTATTTTTTATTTACTGCTGCTCTATTATTATTTGTAACTTTTATTTCTTATTTTTTAGTGAACACATATTTTTCTTTAAAACTAAATTGTGTTAGGGGTGTAAGTCAGCATTCACTGTAAGGTCTGCATATCTTAGTATTCGCATTTCACTGTAAGGGTCTACTCATTAGTGATTCACTGCGATTGGGACAAATACAATTTGATTTGTTACACATTGAAAACATGTTAGTGAACCTGGTGTGACATTATTTGAGCTGTGCTGACACCTAGTGGACATCAAGAGACCTACACCACACACACTATACCCTTAAAACAGATGGGATGTTTTACATACGTCTCTGTTTATTAACACTAATATATATGTCCAATAACAGACGTTCAAAAGTCGGAATGTAAAGCAAAAACGACTGGAAACGTTCTTCAAAAGCAGCTGTGGTGAATCAAGCATCTTGGGGTTACCTGAAATAGGTCAAAGTATATATTTGAAATGTTCTAATTTATTTAATCTTTATTTAACTAGACAAGATGAACTCAACAACACAGACACAGTTTACCTGCTTTATCTGGGAAACAGGATTACACCCGACAGAAACTTGGCAAATACAATGCATGTTTCTGTATACGAGTAGGTATATACAATATCATCGGTAACAAAATTGGTGTAACACAATAATAACGACACCAACGAACGAGAAATGGTGGAGGCTACCAGAACGAAGAGAGACATTTTTTCCGAGTTAAGTAATTACAGAGCTCACTCCCAACCCGGTATGTCATTCTACTGTTACGACTCTGTATGCGTTGTTTGTTGGCAACCTTGATATTACGGAGTTTTTGGAACGGATTCCTGTTGGAACGTTCCACAATTATACCCACCCCCTACCCCTGATATAGACCTACCCTGATATAGGTCTACCCTGATATTAGGCCTACCCCTGATTATAGGCCTACCCTGATATAGACCTACCCCGTGATATAGCCTACCCCTGATATAGACCTACCCCTGATATAGCTACTCCCCTGATATAGCCTACCCTATATACCCCTGATATAGACCTACCCCTGATATAGAACAACCCTGATATTAGGCCTACCCGATATAGACCTACCCCTGATATAGGCTATACCCCAGATATTAGACTACCCCTGATATAGCCTACCCCTAGAATATAGGACCTACCCTGATAGAGGCTACCCCTGATATAGACCTACCCCCTTGATATAGGCTACCCCTGATATAGACCTACCCCCTGATATAGCGCTACCCCTGATATACCTACCCCTGATATAGGTCTACCCTGATATAGGCCTACCAACTTATATAGGTCTACCCCTGATATAGGCCTACCCCTTGATATAGTCTAACCCTGATATAGCCTACCCCAGATAAGACCTACCCTAATATAGTCTACCCCTTGATATAGCCTTTCAAACTGATATTAAGAACCTCCCTCCTGATATAGGCCTACCCCCTATATAAGCTACCCCTGATATAGTTCTACCCAAATCAAATTCAAATGCAAGTTTATTTTATATGCCCTTCGTCATTCAGCTAATACTCAAAGTGCTGTACAGACACCGCAGCCTTAAAACCCCAAACAGCAAGCATGCAGGTGTAGAAGCACGGTGTGGCAGGAAAAACTCCCTAGAAAGGCCAACTAGAAGAAAACCTAGAGAGGAACCCAGGCTATGAGAGGTGCCCCATCTCTTCTGGGCTGTGCTGGTGGAGAATTAATAAACAGAATAAGAGAGAAGGCCAAGATGTTCAAAATGTTCATAAGTGACAAGCATGAGTCAAATCAATAAATCATAGAATAATTTTCAGTTTGCTTTTCATAGCCATCATCAAGAGTTGAAATAGGCAGTTCCGGGGACAGGTGGCGGTTCCATTAACCGCAGGCAAGAACCAGGCTGAAAACTGAATAGCAGCAAGGCCATGGTGGACTGGGGACAGCAAGGAGCCATCACGCCCGGCAGCCCCCGACGGCCACGGTCCAGGGCTCAGGTTCCTCGAGAAGAAGAAAGAGAGAGAGAAGGAGAGGATAGAGAGAGCCAGAGGTTTTCAAAAAATGTTCATAAATGACAAGCAGGGTCACCCCTGATATAGTCTACCCCTGAGTCATTACTGGGACATGTGCAGCATGTTTAGCGTATAGAGGCAGGACGTCTATCTGCTTGGTCTCTTAGGCTAGTTGTCCACGGAAATTATCTTTAAAATGAAGGGAAAGCACAAATCATTTCAAAAACTGCTCTTCTTTGAATAGGCGTGAGAATTTATTTTCACTCATTGTTGCTTATCTGAAATATGAGTGGCCGAAGGACCATGGCAATAGAGGTGTGGATTATGCGGCCTTGCTGGGTAATGGGGTATCGGGTTGAAAGGCCACATATAGACTGTGAATGTCTTATTTCTGAACTTCTAGACAGCGTTCAGATATCGATGTAACAATGTTTATATTGTTTCTGCCATGAACCTTTATACACCCCTAGGAAACCCTTGTAAGAGGTCAACTCTGGTCATAGAGTCCCCCAAAAATATGTTTTTGTTGTGTTTTGTAGCTCAGTCTTATGGGTTGGCACAAATAATCCTATGCATGAATTAAACATGACTCTGCAGTCCCCCTGGTGGCCACGGGGGGCTCAGTAGCGCCACCAACAGCTGACTTTTCCCCAAACTTTGATGATTTTTTAATCAAGAATAGATTAACATATCCGAACGTTATTTGACATGAAGGTTTAGTAAGGGGTCCTTATTAAATCAAAAGAATCACACGTCAAACTTAAATAGTTATGACGAAAAACACATTTCAAAAAGTGCACTACTTCAGACATTGAATTGGCATGTGCTGATGCAGTACAGCGTTATGTATGTCCTAGTGAATGTACATATCATTCTACACATCAATTAGAATGATATTGGCGAAGATATTGATAAAAAAACAAACCGGTTAGGGTTAGTAAAAAAAACTACAAAATGGCGTCACATTTTTAGTTCACAACTTTTCCGGTTTCTGTAACATAAGAATTTATCTGTTACATCAGTTATTTAATAGAATCCGACAATGTTTACGACATTCAAATGAAAGTAACATTGCGCAAGAATAATTTATTAATAGTTTAAAAATGTAATCAGAAAATTCAGAAACAWAGTCTATTACGTCACGGGCATTGCGACGCACATAACCAAAACAAACCGACTGAACGACCAAACCGACGACGTGGCCAAACGCTGCGACAACAGATATATATACGTGCATGTTCACAATTCTCCCACTATGTCAGACCTGCCTGCATAACTTTCATTTTTGTTAATCTAATTTTAATAATAATAGGGTGTTGCTAATAGTATCGTTAAGAGTATGTCACTTGCAACCGGCCTGTTCAGGATGGGACAACCCCCATTTCAATAGGAACATTTCCACGTTTGTAGCTTAACATACAAGGGCTATGCATTATTCTTCCCAAAAGATGTCATGGGTCATAATTGGGTCAGCATAATAAAATACAATAATCACTTCAATCATTCTGTGTCCATACTTTGGATGATTCATTGCGAGTGCCTGTAGATTCTAGGCAACATTTTTCAACTAACCGGTTTCATCTGCAGCTGATGGGAGTCAGTTCTTGTACAAGTAAAGTAGCCCTCTGGAAAACTACTTGAGAGTCTAGAAGTAACTGGTCAAAGTACTCAGTACTAGTTAAGCATTTGTACATCTCATTCATACATAAGGAATCGGTGACTTAAAATAGGGTGACCAGACGTCCCCGTTTTTAGTGGCAGGTCCCCGGCTGGAGCTGTCCCCGGAAATGTCCCCGTTTTGAACTGTGCGTTAAAAACAGACTGCAAAGTGTTGATATCACAAGTTTACTGGAGAACTGAGACGAAGTAGAGACTCTGGACAGGGTGGATGAGGTTTAATTAAAAGCAATTTATTCAGAGGTAAAGATATCTGAAATAGCGTGCACGGACCCTTTCATCAAGCTCAAATTGAACTATCCGAAAGAAGCCCAGATAACAGAGTGCCTAGACATTTTATACAGCACAGAAAGTAGGTTGAGTCTGGAAGTCTGGTCCTCTGGTGGTCCTGAAATGAGTTGGGCGAGTCCCCTTCAGGCCTAGATCATGTCTCATTGCTCTGAGTAGAGGTCTTTGTCTTCAAGAAATGTTCAGCTAAACACAGGAGATTTAGGTGTGTGCGTAGATTGTTCCTATTTTACATTTCTGTGTCTGTCTCTGTAAAAAATGGTTCAGACTGAAGAGGAGATTTTGTGTGTGCGTAGATGTTCCTGGCTATCAGTGTTTATGAGATGAGGTTTGCGTCAGCCCTCTGGATCCTGGGTATGTGTGTGTCTCCAGTATCTCCGTTGAAAGCAGTACCAAGCACCTTTTCTTATCAGTGTTATAAAGGTCCGTGTTCAAGCCATGCCTGTCTCTGAGGTGTGTGTGGGTCTTCAATCTGCTTATGAGTTTGTGAGAAACCGGTTGAAAGAAGTTAGTTATAACAACGGAATAGCAAAATTATGCTTGTTTATAATAAATTGATATTTATGACAAAAGTGAAAAGAATATTTTACGTGTCAAGAAGACCGCAGGCATCAGGAGTCCCGGTTGACGTGTCAATCTTGTTGTGCTTGCTTTTGTCCAGCGAGGGGCGCTCGCTATATCAGCTTTCACTTCACTCTTCTTCTAACTACCTGCCCGCTGATAGTTCTTAGAGAAACTGCTGTGGAAAACTCGGCAGAAGCGTCAAGTGAATCCATAACATCACCCACAAACTGTCTTTGTCAAGCCAGGTAACTTACACTCGTTTGAGATACGAGGCTAATGATGTTCTTTCACAATTATTTTATAGTTTTAAATGGTCTGCGTGATATGGTGATTAACATAGGTTATGCTAGCTAAACATTGCTATGGTCGACTATTATCTAGCTCTGTTGAGCCAGCTGCTGTCATGGGTAACGAGGTTAAAAAACAGGTCACATGTAAAACATGCAGTACGGGCTATTGTGAAAATATGATTATATTAAATTAATGCACAATTAATGAGAATATTTATTTGTAGAGTACAATTTTAATGATTGGCCTGTATAAGTAGTGTGAAAATATATGTTAGAAATTTTATTGGTAACATTAAGCCTAATGTTTCTGTTAGAGTGGAGAGGAGGAAGACTGGATTTAGGAAGTAGAGTGAAAGAGAGAGAGGAGAAAGGTAAAGATATGATTACAGAGCCTCCCCAATTTAATTTATTCCAAACAAATGTTGTTTGAGAAAAATACAAAATGAGCAAGCAAATGGGAATCTGTTAACCAAAGTTATTTTATCGAATAGTGAATTTATTATTTAAAAGATTGGAGAAGGAAAAAGAAGGAGTTAAAAAGAGTGAACGCGAAGAGAGTGAGGAAGAGTGAGGTAGAAGGAAAGGAAGGAAAGGCAGGAAGACGATTGGAGGAGAAGAACAAGTTGAGGAGTAAAGAGAGTGACACAAGCGAGAGTGAAGAAGAGCAGACAGGAGGTACAATGACTCTTTCCCAGAAAACAGAAATGCCATTTTAATGACAACATGATGGAGGAATTTACCTTTATGATTCTCAGGTCAAGACGAATAGAATGGTTCACTGCAGCCCTTTGTAAATGCCTCTTTTTTCAATTGGCAGCCGGAGCAAGAAACGGCAGTGGATAGAACATCAACAGACAAAAAAAAGCATAAAGCCGGCTCTGACTTGGCCGGTTGGATGTCCTCTGTCACCACATTCTTCAAAGAGGTAGAGCCTCCCAAGAAGAAATATGGTTTAGCTGTGCAGGGGTGTGTCTTTGCACACCACACTATGAGACACAAGCATAGTTACAGATCTATGACGCACAGCACAACTGGACACGGAAAGCCTTTATGAGGACAAAGTTTTACATGTGACTAGGACAAAATGTGACTCCACAGTGAGGAATTGTGTTAGCACCATGTGCTAGACAAATTGTTGACGTCACAGTGAGTAACGTGTTAGCACCATGTGCTAGACAAAATGTGACTCGCACAGTGAGTAAACGTGGTAGCACCATGTGCTAGGACAAAATGTTGACCACCACAGTTGAGAAAGAGTAACGTGTTAGCCACCATGTGGATAGGACAAAATGTGACGTCACAGTGAGTAACGTGTTAGCACCATGTGCTAGGACAAAAGGTGAAGCCACAGTGAAGTAACGTGGTAGCACCATGTGCTGGACAAAATGTTGACGCCAACAGCTGAAGTAACGTGTTAGCACCATGTGCTAGGACAAAATGTGACGCCACAAGTGAGTAACGTAGTTAAGCACCATGGTGGCTAGGACAAAATGTGACGCCACAGTGAGTAAAGTGTTAGCACCATGTGCTAGGACATAATGTGACGCCACAGTGACCTAAATAGTGTGTTAGCACCATGTGCAGGACATAATGTGACACCACAGTGAAAGTAACCGTGTTAGCACCATGTGATGGCTAGGACATAATGTGACTCCACAGTGGGAAGTAACGTGTTAGCACCATTGCTAGGAACAAAATGTACGTCATAGTGGAGCTAATGTGTTAGCACCATGTGCTAGGACAAATGTGACGCCACATTGAGTAATGTTGTAGCACCAGGTGCTAGGGACATATGTGAACCCACAGTGGAACGTGTTAGGCACCATGTGCTGAGGACTAATGTGACACCACAGTGAGTAACGGTGTTAGCACCATGTGCTAGGAACAAAATGTGACGCCACAGTGAGTAACGTGTTTAGCACCATGTGCTAGACATATGTGATGCCACAGGTAGTAACGTGTTAGCACCATGTGCTAGGACAAATGTGACCCACAGTGGAGACGTGTTAGCAACCATGTGCTAGGACAAAATGTGAACTCACAGTGAGTAACGTGTTAGCCCATGTGCTAGGACAAAATTGTTGATAGCCCACAGTGAAGATACTGTTGCAACATTGTGCTAGGACAAAATGTGACGCCACATGTAGTAACGTGTTAGCAACCATAGTGCTAGGACAAAATGTATTTGCCACAGTGGAGTAACGTGTTAGCCACCATGTGCTAGGACCAAAATGTGACGTCATAGTGAGTAACGTGTTAGTGTAACAGTTATAACTTTTGACCGCCCCCACGCCCCGACCGGGCGCGAACCAGGACCCTCTGCCACACATCAACAACAGTCCACCCACGAAGCGTCGTTTACCCCATCGTCCAACAAAAGCCGCGGCCCTTGCAGAGCAAGGGGAACCACTACTTCTAGGGTTTTCAGAGGCAAGTGACTAAACCGACTGTAAGGCTGCAGCGCGCACCACCGCTAACTAAGCTAGCCATTTCACATCCGTTACCTTCACCCTCCTTTCGACCTCCTCCTTTTCCGCAGCAACCAGTGATCCGGGGTCAACAGCATCAATGTATGGTTGGTATGTATGGTGACCAGTGGGGCCAGGGGCGTGGAGCCTACACTTCCTCGGGTACTCCTCCAGAAGGGACGTGGGAGCCTTTACACTTCCTGCTTGGTACTCCTCCAGCCTGACCATTGGACCTCCGCAGCCGTCCACTCATCAAGGATTGCACGATGATATGCAATGACAGCTCTGGGGCGGGACAGTGCTTGATGAAATGCAGTCAGAACACGTGATGGATTGTCTAGCTCCTTTTCTGCCTCTTCAAACAGTCCTCTGCCACCTCTATGGCTCTGTTCAGTTGAAATTCAGTAATCAAATGGAGGCTCCCCTTCCACTCGGCAACGTAGAAAAACATGTCCAGCTAGGGGCATGGCAGAGTTGATTGTGTCACTAAAGTGATGCCTTCAGAATGTCAAAAACCGGTTCTAGGGCCCTGGCTTAAGTCAACCTGGGTTTACTGCCGTTAGCGCGTACTCTTACCACGGTCAGCGTGCCCGCCCTGTCAGCTTACCCAAAACTTCAACTACCTCTCCTGCCCCACCATAGCCCTTCTTCTGCATGCTACACTAACTGGTCTCCTCCCACTTCCATGCCACTGTGCATTCCTCTGAACATCCCCCCTGAAACACACTGGTTCCCTGACATCATTATCCACCTCTACATTTTAGACTAGAGCCCATCCCCCCTGAAACACACTGGTTCCCTGAACATCATTATCCACCTCTACATTTAGACGGAGAGCCATCCCCCCTGAAACACACTGGTTCCCTGACATCATTTTTCAAACCACTACATTTTAGACTCAGAGCCATCCCCCTGAAACACACTGGTT
>NC_036845.1:6550746-6566267 GCF_002910315.2 Salvelinus sp. IW2-2015
CAACCCCAAGTGGTGAAAAGGGAACAAACACCTGTCCACGCTGATCCTCAACACAGGGCCCCATATAGGTGTGCGTGCTCAGCCCCCTCCTGTACTCCCTGTTCACTCATGACTGCGTGGCACTGGTGGAAAATGTACCCAATTGTCATACTTGAGTTTGAGTAAAATTATAGATACCTTAATACAAAGTTACCCAAGTAAAAGTGAAAGTACCCCAGTAAAATACTACTTGAGTAAAAGTCTGAAAGTATTTTGTTTTGRATATTAATAATCTTGTTTCTCATGGTCTGAGAGTCCTTTAGGTGCCTTTTGGCAAACTCCATGCRGGCTGTCATGTRCATTTTACTGAGGAGAGTCTTCYGTCTGACCACTCTACCWTGAAKGCCTGATTGGTGGAGTMCTGCAGAGATGGTTGTCCTTCTGGAAGATTCTCCCATCTCCACAGAGGAACTCTGGAGCCATGTCAGAGTGACCATTGGGTTCTTGGTCACCTCCCTGACTAAGGCATTTGTCCCCTGGTTGCTAAGTTTTGTTTGGCGGCCAGATCCAGGAGTCTTGGTAATTCCAAACTTCTTCCATTTAAGAATTATGGAGGCCACTGTGTTTTTGGGGACCTTCAATGCTGCAGACATTTTTTGGTACCATTCCCCAGATCTGTGCCTCGACACAATCCTGTCTCTGAGCTCTACAGACAATTCCTTTGACCTCATGGCTTGGTTTTTGCTCTGACATGCKCTGTCAACTGTGAGACCTTATATAGAGAGGTGTGTGCCTTTCCAAATCATGTCCAATCAATTGAATTTACCACAGGTGGACTCCAATCAAGTTGTATAAACATCTCAAGGATGATCAATGGAAACAGGATGCACCTGAGCTCAATTTCGAGTCTCATAGCAAATGGTCTGAATACTTATGTAAATAAGGTATTTTTCTAGGTTTTATTTTTTATAAATTTGCAAACATTTCAAAAAACCTTTTTCCACTTTGTCATTATGGTTGTATTGTGTGTAGATTGCTGAGGGGACTTAAACAAAAATACATTTTAGAATTAGGCTGTAACGTAACAAAATGTGGAAAAAGTCAAGGGGTCTGAATACTTTCTGAATGTGCTGTGTATACCGTATTCTCGACATAGCTTATTCTAATGTTTATACTACTGTACAGTGCATTTTACTTACACTGTTTATGTTACACTGTTTATACACACCGCACATTTATTTATATACAGGATTCTTGACATAGCTCACGCTAATATATCTACTACTGTACATATAATTCCTAGAATATCCTGTGTAAATTCATTCGGTGCAGATGTGTTTCGATTGCATGTGGATTGCTATTACAGTGCTATTTGGGTTGTTAATTGGATTTGTTCCGACATTTCTTGATTTCTTGTTGCTCTTTCTGTTTTTCAATTGATTATTTGTGTACGTGTTTGACATTTTACTGCATTGTTAGGAGTTAGTAACATAAGCATTTTGCTGCACATGCTATGACATCTGATAACTGGTGTACTTGACCAATAAACTTTTATTTTATTTTTCACATTTAGAACTGATAGGCTTAGAATACATGAAACTGTCAAAAACAGTTTGAAAAACATTGGTATCGTCATTCACTCTGACCATAAAAAGCCCCAGAAAACCAACTGTAATCCTGTTGTATTCTAGTAGCCTTCATTCCACAAATACACAGAGATAAGCCCCTTACTTAACAGAACAGAACACATGCACATACTGTATCTGATAGCTGCCCCATCCCATATGTTCCTGGTTGGGTCTGAAATGTAAAAAATTAGCAGAGGGCATGAAAGGGCATAGGCTATACAAATTAATGCTCCACTTGACCCTAATAAAAACATAAAATAGCCTACTCATATTCAATTTCAGCAATATGTTTGATTTATTTCATTGTGAACATATGGGAATACGGAAGTGATTGTTAATTGCCATTAGCAGAGTTGCTATGAACCCAGATGTATATTAATGTTAAAGGGATCCTCGTTAGCCACTTTATCATTTCATCAGAATTTCTCTGTCCTCCACAGGCCTTGTTTATTATAATCTAATGAAGTAGTAACAGAGGAGTGCTCACTCTGATTGATGACTGGAGGGGAGGGGGCCTCACTCTTTTCTCTCTCTCTCCCTATCTTTTCCCTCTTCAGTCCTCGCCCCCCATTTCCCTTTCTCACAGCAGACATATGTGCACATGCGCACACACACACCGTTTTGTACCGCTATCCTTGTGGGAACCAAATAATTGATTCCCATCCATAATTATATTTTCCCCAACCCTAATTCTAACCCTAACCCCTAACTCTAACCTTAATTTTAACCCTAACTATAACCCTGAACCTAACCCCTAAGCCTAAAATAGTATTCTTCCTCGTGGGGACCGGCAAAATGTCCACACTTGTCCGAATTTTCCTTGTTTTACTATGCTTGTGAGGACTTCTAAACACAACACACACACATACACGCACATACACACACACACACACTTTCTTCTCCTCATCCCTCGCACACACACACAACATTCCTCTCTCCTCTGAAGTCACGAGGAGCTCTTAATAACGAAATCGTTTTAGTTCACAACTCATTATCACTGCCTATCAGGGTGAAATTGTAAGGGTTTTAGTACATTATGCTTAGGTTTATGTGAGATCAGCAATGTGACATTAGGTTGGGTGGTAATAACTTCATACATTTATGAAGGCAGTAATGTTTTAGCACTTCATCACTTCACTGAAACTAATGTTCAAAGAACAGAACCCCAAATACATTTAATATTTGTCCACTAGATGCAGACTCTGACACAAAACCCCTGCATCAAATTTCGCCATCTCTCCAATAATCACTAAAATCACACTATTACACTAGCCAGGATCAGAGGTTAGGGTCAGTCTAGTTCACAACTGAAATATATGGATGGTTTAATACCATCTGTATTTCACAGCCACAGCAGAACACACACGCATGCATACACATCCAAAGTCAACCACCGTGCCATGTACACCAGTCAAAGCAGCAAAAACACACTCTCATGCTAACACTCACACTCCCCCAGGTACGACTGTTTATCACTATTCCTCGGTGTGCCAGTCACTGCAGAAACATTGCACCACCCCTCTCTCTCGCACACACGCACGCACGGACGTACCAACGAGCGCAACACACCATACTCCCAGGTGTGTTTCATCCTGCAGCAGAGTTAGAGGAGGGAGGAAGAGTTTTTTTTCAACCTGGAGTCTAAGAGGAGACCAGCAGATGTGCTGTCAGTAATAATCCATCTCCTTTAGTTACCTCCGCTCCTCCTGCTTTTGATAAGACCTCTTAAAGATTCATTAAAGTTTCATTTCAAGAACCTGCAATATTGAGTGCTTTTGGAGTAAATCCTACAATTTCCAATGAGAGATAATAAAACTAGCATTTTCTTACGTGATTTATTCATTTCACCAAGCATGTTTTAAGGTTTTTCTTTGTGTGGGAGTGAGACTTACCCCAAATATTTGGACTGTGCTTGACATGTTTTTTGTTAGTTTCGGTCAGCCCAATCTTTAGATTACAGCACAAGGTGTGGTTAAATCGTTTTAGTCTACACTCCAGTTACTACATTGACTGTGCAAATTCATGCTATGTTGCAGCTCATCATGTCTAAACATGGTATCGTTGTGATGCAAAGACAAGATATTAAACATTCATGAATTAAATGAATGGAACTAGGTCACATTGAACGGTGTGCCATGGTACAAACCAATGGCCAGTGCTGGAAAAACTAGCCAATTGTCACGAGGAAAGTAAAGATACCTTAATAGAAAATGACTAAAGTAAAAGTGAAAGTCATACAGTAAAATACTACTTGAGTAAAAGTAAAAAAGTATTTGGTTTTATATATACTTAAGTATTGGAAGTAAATGTAGGCCTAATTGCTCAAATATACTTAACTATCAAATGTAAAAGTAAAATAATAAATCATTTCAAATTAGAGAACCAGACTGCTCCATTTTTTAAAATATATTTTTTACGTATATCAAGGGGCACACTCACCACTCAGACATCCTTTACAAATGAAACATGTGTGTTTAGTGAGTCAGCCAGATAAGAGGCAGTAGGGATGACCAGGATGGACTCTTGAAAAGTATGTGAATTTGACATTATTTTTCTGTGCTGCAAGCATTCAAATGTAACGAGTGCTTTTGGTGTCAGGGAATGTATGGAGTAAAACGTACATTACTTAAGGAATGTAGTGAACTAAAAGTTGTCAAAACTATAAATAGCAAAGTACAAATACTCCAAAAAGGTACTTACAGTAAGTAGTACTTTTGGTATTCTTTACTTAAGTACTTCACACCATGCTACAAGTACCATTTTTGTAGCTCTGGTAACTACTGTACTTCCTCCATAACTAATAAAACACACCAGGTTTTCCACCATCTAGAACCAGTACCAGCACAACAGGTTATCCATCATTTAGAACCAGTAACACTAGGTTTACAACAAGCTATAATTTATGAATAGATAAAGAGGAAAAGATAATGAGAATATTAATGACTAGAATTTCGAGGGCAAAAAGACATCATGTTCAGTACTGATAATAGGGTGGCAGGTTGTAGTAATTACCAGGTCCTGGTAATCTATAACCAGTTTACGCAGTTATCTTGTCAGATACACAACACAACACACACACGCACACAACCCCCTGTACAGTGCATCATTTATCTCCAGAAATGTCTACTGATATTCAAAAAGGCATACCTGAGATTTCTTTCAACCAATGCTCTTTGAAGAAGTTCTCAAGCTGCCATGTTAGCCTAAGCGCCTTTTAATGTCCATCTTTTTCATCATTCACTACTTTTGCTGGGGTTGAAATGGACCTGCTGAGGTTGAAATTAATACAAGTGAGATCGTATCTATAATACACTGAAATTACTTCTGATGTAACTATGGACGTTTAGCGTGTAGCCCTCCAGATTCATATAGGCTCCATTTTCATGAGCTTCCTCATTCAAAGACAACTACCACCCATGTTTACCCCAACCATTAAACAACACACATCATACATTCTTACACATTGAACAAGAGGAACAACAATTCTGCATCTGAATGGATATCCATAGACTTCTACACATGCTTAGGCTGCTACCTTATCACAGGCACACAGGACCACCCACCCATGCTGACTTTAAAAGAGGTCCATGTTGATATTATTCTGAGGCTGACAGTTGGAGATAAAAGCCTGGGTTATGTCATGGTAGATACACCTCGCCATAAGCTGTAATGGGGGATAATGGTAGCAGACATCCCCAGCTTGCATCACTGAAGAGAAGCATCCTGTCTTCAATCCTCAGGTGGAGCATGAGAGTGCTTTCTGGGGGTTGGGAGAGAGGGAGAGTGGATGTATGGAGGATAGGAAAATTGAATGAAATCCCACTTTCATGCTTCATGTATCAACAAAAGCATTGAAATGCTTTGATGGAAAGGTGGAGGATGTAGAGTGCGTGTGTGTGTACTCACACATTGTGCTCGTAGTTTGTGTACTCGCACATTGTACRTTCAACAGAGACAAGGCAGAGGAGGTAAGATGTGYGAAAAAGCTACCCAATGTATGGCAGTAGTGTATACGTTGTGGAGGGTTGATGTTATGGCATTWCATGATCTGAGAAAGTAGARCAGACATCACTATGACATGGAGAGCCTGTAGGCCTATGCACAAAGCCAAACAGCCCATAAAGTGGCTTTTAATAAAKGATACTACCTCGCTCTTACAATGAGTGCCATCTGCAAATCCAATAGGCTGGAGGATGGGAAAACCGGTGAAGGTAGTTGAGTCCCAACTGTGACAGATACAATTCTCATCTTTCTACAGAGAAAGAGATTACTGATATGGTGAGTTAGGGTTCATGTTTGGGAGGGTAGCCACTAGGTTACTGCTGTTGATATCAAAGCTGGCCCTAGTTCATCAACCTCCCATCCCATTGCACAGAAAAATACAGTAGTAGCTGAAAGGGAAGCTGTGCCAAAGAGACTCTGGGATGATGGCATCCATTCAGGCTGTGGTCTATTTCCCCATGTTGACATGGTAAATGTTTTACGGGCGGCACGGCGGTGAATCAGCTGATTCACCAGGGTCTTGTCAGAGAGGGGCTGCATGGGAACGGAGCTGGCTTCTGTTTGACATGGGCTGGCCTACCAGAGAGCATTCTGGGAAGGTTGTAATATCCATTAAGATCATGGTTTGGATACAGGAGTAGGATGCCATTTGTAATTTTCTGCCCTGCACTTACACACTTCAAGCAGAGTAATATCATCTCAATGCAGAGATAARAAATTCAAGTTTCCACAAAGAAAATGACCCTGGTATTCGAAGCCATCAGCCTTTCCAAATGTATGCCAGCCGAATCAACATAAGCTGSCCACACATTACACCATTTTMAACTGCGATTTTGAAACAATTTGGGATCCACAAGCAACTCCTGGGATCACTGGTGAATTGTATAGTCGTAGGCTCTGACCAAGATGTCGTAGGTCACATAATGTGAGTGGATGAAAGATGTGCAATATGGTTTTTGCTCTCYCCCGATCCGCATCTTAGGTCCCGATAGTTTTTCTGACATGCTAGCCATTTTCGTAACGTGTGTAGTGAGGGAGCTGCTACAATGCAACTTGTGCTCCTTTGCTTGGCTGCAACCACAGAGTAGAAGAGGTAGAAGGGGACTCTTCTTAAAGCCATGGACATTCATATATTGTATAGGTCGTTATCAATAAAATGTCACAATACGGTGCAGAGCGTTCGATTTGCCTGCTGGGGGGTAAGGAGACTCCCAGCTATGCTAAAAACCATTGACAACTGCATGTCGTTTTCAAGGGATTGTTAAATTCATTTGAACTATTAGGTTGTAATATCATCACCTCTTCAAGAGGATAGTCAGAACGACAATTGTTTGATTGTTCCGTGCAAAACAATTGCGCACATTTAGCTCTATCATCAGTCATACASGAAGTAACTGCATGCTTTCATGATAAGTTAACATCAATTGATCATGTAAATTCAGATTGGTGGGGTAGGCTCACGATATCACTCAATATTGGCCACCATTAATTGGATATTTGAGTGATATAAAATAAAAGTGAACTATACCTGACAAATATGAGGGGTTTAGGTTAACTTCCCATCCTTGTGGACTGGCTGTAAAGCAGCAGAAGGGCACATTCACATTCAGAAGGGCCAATAATTGATTTAGTACTGAAAGCATAAGCTACAGTTAGCTAGCACTGCAGTGCATAAAGTGTAGTGAGTAGTTGACTCAGAAAGGCAATAGTTGAAGCAGCATAGATAGAGCGAGCTAGCTATATTTCATTGTATTTTTTTTCTTCTTATTCTACCTTTTACTTAGCTAATGCAGCTAATTTAGCCTACCTACCCAAATATCTTGACTCAAACAGAGAGGAATGCTATTAATGTTAGCTAGCTGGCTAAGGCTATCCAACACTGCAACTCTTCCAAGTCAATGTAAGGTTTTGGTTTTATAAATGTATTGACACCGGGGCCCGCCGGTTTAACTGCTAAACTACTTGCTGTACACTAATGTATGATTGTACACTTAGGATTGGATTGTGTGTGTACTAATGCGTTGGTTCAATTTTGTTTTACTATAACCTTAAAATGGTGACGATGTAGGTTGTGTAGCGGTTAGGGGTTATGGTGTGAAGGTTTGGCATGAAGAGGTTTTTGTGCCTAGTCACAGACAGCTGTTTTGTACTGAAGTCCACAATTGAAGGTAAAAAGTGAAAGAAGGAAAGCTTGTAGATGCGAAAAGGAATTTTACAACAAGCAAAGTGATAATGCTCTATGTGGCTGCTATGAGATTGAACTGTGTGTGTGTGTGTGTGTGGGTGATCAGGTGTGTATTCATTCTGATGATTCTTTGGTAAAAAGTTTCTTAAACAGAACGAAATGGGGCGGGACCTACCTGAATTTGTCCAACTCTTGAAACATTTTGCAATTGTTTGGATTTAAGATTAAACCCCAGATCAGCTAGATGCAGGCAAGAGCGTGCAATGCGGTATTGAATGTGCCTCTGTCACCTTTATTACTTCAATTTGTCTCTCCACCTGTGCGAACGCAGCATTACGCGGTCAAATCGAACTTCTGAATATGGCGTTAAAAAGATTGCGTTTTGACCACGTAATGCTGCGCTCTCATTGGTCACAACATGGTATATATACTCTTGGTTTATTCAGATTCAAACATCGACTCAACGAGAATACCACAAGGAAAAGAAAGCAAGGAAAGAGAAGAGCCACTTTCAACAGACCTCTACATTCATAAACTGTAAGTAAAGGGAAATTAATTCAGTACCCTATTTTCATAAATAGCCATCCTGAGACAAGGCCGAGTATAGCCCACGAAGATCTCCCCCACGGCACAAACCCAAGGGGGCGCCAACCCGGACATATTGTAGCATATTGTAATTTGTTATGTCTTTGTTTAAAAAAATCTGCTCTAATTCTGTTAAGACAACACAATATTCTTTGACGCTTCGAACACACCAACTGACGTTTAAGATTACGAAATCGAACGTATGCATCAAATTGTATGCGTGGACTTGACAGAAAGTAGCAATTTTTGTTGCACACATATCCAGTAAAAAAAGTGGGATTACATAATAAAAACACATAATAAAAACGCCAGTTTGACTGGAGAATTTCTTTACATTTTTATTAATTTGCCAAGTATATTATTTATTCGATGACATCCATAAATTAATTGTGAGAGCCTATAATATAATTTCCCTCAAATTCAGTTTTGGAGCGAAACGCAATAATAAATAGTCAAGATAGCAGCGTAGGCTCTTTCAACAATGAGACCAACGTTGTGGAAGGTGGTCTTGATCGCGCTGTTGTGCCGGGACCAGCCCAGCCGAAAGCGCAGGTCTGTGTGGGTCCAGAGATGGTTCAAGTCCCGTAAGCAGGCAGGGGAGTTCCACCGTCTCATTCAAGAGCTTCGAATGTTTGGAGAGGAATTCCGAAGTTACTTTCGTCTG
This sequence comes from Salvelinus sp. IW2-2015, assembly GCF_002910315.2. Classification (NCBI taxonomy): domain Eukaryota; kingdom Metazoa; phylum Chordata; class Actinopteri; order Salmoniformes; family Salmonidae; genus Salvelinus; species Salvelinus sp. IW2-2015. The sequence continues at coordinate 6,559,790 of NC_036845.1, forward strand.
GACCGAAGCCAGTTCGATCACCTGCTCCAGATGGTTGGAGCCAGGATCGCCCGGATGGATMCCAACTACCGGGGGTCCATCAGCCCAGTTGAACGCCTGGCGATTTGTCTCCGGTAAGCTACGTTCTAGTACATTTTTAAGGCCTTTGATACCATAATTGATTGATAAATTGTTTTTATGTGCAACCTAGCTAGCTAAAGGGCTCTCTAGTTAATAGTCCCTATTTGATATCAGATGTACTTTTACAGAATGTTCATAAAACTATAATTTTTCCCAAAGTTGGTTTATAATCCTTTTTTAATTATGCAATGTTACCAAATGAAAAGAAAGTTGTGGTGCCTTCTGTCCTGATGAAGGTAGGCTAGTCTTCTCCAGGACCCATTGTTGTTCAAGACAGTTAGTCATTCATTACATTCTTATTGGACTGACATATACTCAGAGAAAAAGGTTCCAAAAGTGTCCTTCTGCTTTCCCCATAGGATAACTATTTTTGGTTCCAGGTATAAACCTTTGGGGAAAATGTTATACATGGAACCCAATAGGGTTCTACTTGGAACCAAAAGGGTACTACCTGGAACCAAAAAGGGATCTCCTATGGAGACAGCCGGAGAACCCTTTTAAGTAGATAGTACCATTCTTCCTAAGAGTAGAGTTGGCCTGGGCTACAGTTTATTGATATAGTCAGACTGAATTGTACTGTTTCAAGGCATTGTTAATGATGGTTGATGAGTATTACAATATAATTAGTAAAGCATAATAAACAGTAATGAGGTAGCTATACGAGTAGATATAATATGTGGGTGGAATTCAAGTTACACACAATATTGATTATTTTGAATTATATTTTAGATTCTTGGCGACAGGGGACTCCTACAGGACCATTGGATTCAGCTTCTGAGTTGGACAGTCCACGGTGGCAGGCATTGTCCCCTCTGTGGCACAAGCCATTTGGGACTGTCTGGTTGGTGAATACATGCCTATCCCCAAGGAGGAAGACTGGAGGGCCATCGCTGCCAAGTTCCTGGAGAGGTGGAATTTCCCCAACTGTCTTGGCTCCATTGACGGGAAACATGTAATAATCCAGGCTCCACCGTGCTCAGGTTCACAATTCTACAACTACAAGGGTACATATTCAGTTGTACTCCTGGCTGTAGGAGATGTCATCTACTGTTTCCGTGTTGTCGATGTTGGTGCTTACGGCAAGGGAAGTGATGGCGGGACCCTCTGCTGTCGGCAAGGCACGTCAGGATGGCACCCTGGAGATTCCACCACCTGCATCACTCCCTGGAGCTGAAGACCTGGGACCTGTTCCCCACATCTTCGTCGGCGACGAGGCCTTCCCTTTAAAACCCAACCTCATGAGGCCCTACGCTGGACGCCAGCTGTCATTTCCAAAGCATGTAAGGATCTTTAACATACGATTGTCCAGGGCAAGGTTAGTTGTTGAATGCGCCTTTGGGATTCTGGCAGCCCGGTGGAGAATGTATTGGAGAGTGCTTGGTCTCAGCCCCTCAAATGTCGATGCCTGCGTGAAAGCCACATGTGTTCTCTATAACTACCTGCGGAGGTCATTCCAGGAGCCGCTCCGGATGGAGATGGGCACGCCAAATGGTCACCTACCTGATGTCACCAGGGCAGGTGCCAACAACGCCCCCAGACAGGCACTCCAGGTGAGGGAGAAACTGACCACCTACTTCTCATCGCCAGTAGGTGAAGTCCCATGGCAGTATGCCGTGGAGTGTAACTGCTCTTGTAAGAGCCCCCTAACAAAGGTTATTTTAAGAACTATTCACCGTTGTCTATAAAGTTGCATTTTTCCCCCAGATTACTTTATGTATCATTGTCTCTTCATTTGGAAGTTATATTTAAGTGAAATTTGGGAGTAAAGACCACACCTTAACCCCTTCCCTCTCGCATTAACGTCAGTATTATACACACCTGGCATGGTACATCAGGTGAGCGGGAGCACTAATTAAGGTTATACGACATACAGTTAAGTTAGTATGATAACAAAGGGAAAATGAAACCTACAAATAGTACAGTTTACCACCATGTTCACTGGTCTGACAAAATACAGGTGGAAAAAAACGAATTAGGAAGAGAATGTGTTTTTACTTTCATCTTGTCTTAGATCTGCAAAGGTATAGGGAAGAAATAAGCAGATTAAGTCTAAATKAGATATTAATAAACAACTGACGATGAAAACATAATTTAATAAGTATTCAACTACAGGAAAGAACATGACAGGTATGTGTTGTAAAAATGTTTTTAAAAAATAGAACTATTGAAAGAGGTGTATGTGCGTGTAAAAAAATAAATATTATGAATGTGTAGCCTGTAAGAGAACAACAAGAGCAAGTATTTTTGGCACAACCGCAGACCGATACAGGGACTACTCATAAAGCCTAGACGTAGTAGGGGAACTTCAGACATGGCCATAAAGAGAGAGAGGGCAGGGCACTGGAGATCTGCGGTACAGAGAGGAGTGGAGAAGAGGTGTGTGTGTGTCTCTGGAAAAAATAAAATAGTGTGTAGCCATAACACAGCTAAACAAACAAATGGCCGCTGGACGTCATGGACCAGTTAATGGAACATAACTTCAAACAGTTTCAACACCCTGGTTTCAAGTGGTTTTAAATGAAAGAAATATATTCACCTTTAGTCTCGTAAGAGACCAACAAGAGCATCTGTGAATTCTCCGGTGTATGAGTTTCAATTCAGAAATCTATGTAACACTAATAATGACTGCTATCCTAACACCTTGTCCAAACCGGCTGCGCGCGTGCGCTATCGTGCAAAAATCTATTTTGCCCCCCCCACACAACTCAATCACGACACGCAGGTTAAAATATCAAAACAAACTCTGAACAAATGACATTAATTTGGGGACAGGTCGAAAAGCATTAAACATGTATGGTAATTTAGCTAGTTAGCTTGCCATTGCTAGCTAACGTTAATTTGTCGTATTTAGCTAGCTTGCTGTTGCTAGCTAATTTGTCCTGGGATATAAACATTGAGTTGTTATTTTACCTGAAATGCACAAGGATCTCTACTCCGACAATTAATCCACACATAAAACGGCCAACCCGAATCGTTTCTTGTCATCTCTCCTCCTTCCAGGCCTTTTCATCGTTTAAATTATATGGTGATCGCATCTAAACTTTCATTGTATTACCACGACTACTGGCAAAACAGTTCGTCTTTCTATCACCCACGTGGGTATAACCAATGAGGAGATGGCACGTGGGTACCTGCTTCTATAAACCAATGAGGAGATGGGAGAGGCAGGACTTGCAGCGCAATCTGCGTCAGAAATAGGAATTACTTCTATTTTAGCCCTTGGCGTCGCAGATGCTCGTTGGCGCGTGCGAGCAGTGTGGGTGCAATAATTGAATAACATGGATTTCTAAATTTATTTTGCGACGCACGCGACGTGTCTGGTCAGCATGTAAGACTTTATAAACAAATGACTTTATGAATTGACTGAATTTAAACGGAACTGACGTGTGTGAAAAGAAAAGTACAATGAGGGAGGTCAAAACAACACCCAGACAACTCCTCTCCTCTTCCTGTGAGCTGGTCGGCTAAATTGACTCMATTTCTGAAAGGGAAGAGAAACAACACATACAAGCTTAACATAATATGACACCATTAAAGGTGTTAGGATTTATGTTTATGCACTATAGGCTGTTAGCATATTGGTTGAAGAGGAATATTGTTTTGTTACACACACACACACAAACAATACAGAGGGGGGTGTGTGTAAGGACTGACCAACACAGGCCATAAAAGCTGTGGACAGTCTGGAGAGGGGAGGGGTGCATCTCTCTAGACCAACCAGGAGTTTAGAATACTGGACAATACCATATTAGGAACTGTTTCAGTGTAGAATCGACAGACACAAGACGGATCTAATCTACCCAGCAACCAGATGTGGACAAAAGGAACGCGCCAAGGGGCTTGGACAAATCCGAGGGGGGCAAAGTCTAAACCACGCCCAGCCTCTACTGTGATAGGCCAACAGACGCGTTGAAACTACGTCATCACGGTATAAGAGCAGCTGTTTACGTACTTCCTGCCAGTTCCCTGTTAACCCTGCGCGTTGATACAGCGAACCCGTATATATGAAAATTGCATTTGCCATTCATTGTTTGCGGTAATTAAACATAATTAAAGTTAGCAGACCTGGCTTTTTATTTATCCTGACACCGGATGTGTTACACACAGCGTTCACAAAGGTGAGATTTATGTTAACTAAATACTGCTTGTATAGTGTAGTTAGTGGCATAAATATAGGAACAGTGTGGTAAAGTTGGTAATACTTGCTGTTTACTCATGTCGTTTGTGTTTCAGATCAAAAGATTAATGTGACAGGCAAATATTTAGACAGCAAACTGTTGTTTGAGTATATTTTCTAACCCAGAAACAACAGCTATGCATGTGCATCATTAATACTTTGATCTGAAATACCAATTAACCTACATGACTATACTGTAAAAAATGACCTACTTTACTTCACTGTCGCACACTTATGACACTACCTGTGATGTGGAGAAAAAAAAACGTACCATTGAACTCGGCTTCGAAAAGCAGCCGATACATTTTAACCTTGACKGCTGCTTTTCTTTGCTGAGGCAGCCTCTTCAGTGTTGGCACCAGGCTCATGGCAAAGAGGGTCTCTTCATCCTCCTTCCTGTGAGCATCAGGTTGGGCTGCATCCCTCTCGACGGCTTGGAGGAGCCTCTGCTGAAATGAGTTGAGTGGATCTGGGGGCTGGTACCGCCGATGACGCCTGGTGTGACGTTGTTCCTCTTCGTTTCTCTCTCTGTTTCTCTCCACGGCCACATCCYGTTCAACGAGGTCCTCAGTGGACACTTCCGTGAGGTTCATAATAATCTCAGGTGGTCCTAGATCCAGAGGTGCTTCCTCCATTTCATCATCTTCCATGGCTGCACCGGTGGTGGTCATACTCGTAGATGATGTAGACATTGTAGAGGGTCTCGCTGCACCGGTGGTGGTCATACTCGTAGATGATGTAGACATTGTAGAGGGTCTCGCTGCACCGGTGGTGGTCATACTCGTAGATGATGTAGACGTTGTAGAGGGTCTCGCTGCACCGGTGGAGGCGATGGTAGCACTTGTAGATGACGTTGAGGGTCTTGATGCACCGGTGGCGACCACTTGTGGATGACGTAGTAGAAGGTCTGCCTGTAAAATTGCCACTCGTTGCCCTAGGCACAATAAATGGATCCAGAAAATAAAATGTGGCAGAAGCGCCAAGGCGGCTGGCCTCTTCTCTTTCTCTGCCCTTCTCTCTCTCTCTGATACCTGTCCCTGAGTCCTCTCCACTTCCTCCTACAGTCTTCTTCTACATAGACATGAACATGATAAGCCAAACCATTACCTAGCATAACTATAGCTATCATGGACAGGTCACCTACTGTACACACACACACGATTATATGACCAAATTATCAGTAGTGTCTACCATTGCTATTAATCTAGCATACACACTCACTCTTTCAAACATGATTGTTTGGTAAAGTTCTGGGGTAGTAACTAGCATAATTTATTTGACTTTCTTTCACACACACACACCTCATTGGCTAGGTTAACTAGCCACATCTAGCACAAGCTCACTACTAAACTGACCTGGCAATCCTACTATTGTGGACACTTGTCAACGAGCAGCATTTTTTTGTGTTTATGTCCCTGTAGCTGTCAGCAGTTGTGTCAAAAAGACACGGTTTTGAGGATACTGCGAAAATGATTCTCTCCTCCGTGTCCAACCGCATGCGACCATCTTCAAAAGGTACCTGCACAAGTATAGTTGCCTAGCTGCGCAAAATGTTATGCATCAGTGATGCATACACACCTCAGTGATGCATAACACAGTCGGTGTGTTCGAAGCGTTACTCCATTCCGTACAAATGGCGCAACGGCGACATTCAAACGAGGCTGCAAAGAAAACTAATGGGACTGTAACGACTTGATATATATATATATATTTTTTTACAACAACTCAATACAGGAAGTACATGTGGGAACACAAGTGTGTGTGTATATATAAATAATATACCAAGGACAATTGGGCTAGGGGGTACAATATCACATTACACAACGACCTTATACGAGATACATAATGTAACGACCCTGGGTTTATATGCGCGGTTTTCGACACTGCCGCTTGAGCATGCTTTTGCGGCACAGTCGATAGCGCGCTGGACTTCGGGCTAGAACCCTCGACCTGCTCCCTCCCTGTTTCATTACATTGGTGTCACAAGTGAYCGGACCTTGCATCCACGACAGTGCGTGTGCTTGGCCGGTGAGCGCGTTCCTGTAAGACGTAGAGTCGCCAGTGTTGCCAACTTAACCATTTTGTCGCTATATTTAGCGAGTATTCAGACCCCTCTAGCGACAATTTTTCAAAAAAGCAACTAGCGACAAATCTAGCGACTTTCTAGTGTTATTGGAGACT
>NC_036845.1:6574631-6575662 GCF_002910315.2 Salvelinus sp. IW2-2015
TTAGACTGACGTGAAAGACACGTATCTGTGACAGCGTTCCTTACTCTAAAACGTAGCAGCAATGTGCCTAATGCAACAACTGCAGGGACCACCGCACCGAGCGAACCAGATCTCACCATGTCAGACACGGTCCCCCTGGAACAGAGGTACAAGGCCAGCATGGTCCTGAGTGGAGCAGGAGATGCCCTGGGCTACAACCATGGTCACTGGGAATTTGAAAATGATGGAGTGTTCATACATGAGGAAGTTCAGAAGAGAGGAGGTCTAGAGAAGCTGGATGCCAAAGACTTCCCTGTTAGTGATGACACCGTCATGCACCTGGCTACAGCTGAGGCTCTGGTCAAGGTAGGGAAGGGGAAAGGGGCGTCCCTCCCTGTGCTGTATCGAGCCCTGGTGGAGAAGTACATTGTAAGCATGACAGACATGGATGRAAGAGGAGCAGGTATGTAACAGTTTATATTCCTTTATGAGGTGTGTCATGTTGTGTTAACATGAGTGGCAAATGGCAATATTTCTGCACAGTTGGACACGGTACACTTAACTTAGATGTAAATATAGGGGACCTACGTGGTTCTGGTACCGGTTCTGTGGACACCTTAGATCTGGCTTGCATTGAGTAATAGCCCTGGTTCCCACATACATAGTAGTATTTTTTCTGAGCCTATCTGTCGTATGATGTGAAATCTGAAACCACTTTAAGCTGGGATGTCTTAGTAGTATGCTAATATACATAGTAGTATATTAGCATGAGATGAAAGGTSCGTTCCTAATGAGTTCTGGAAGCCAATCTAGAGCAGATGTTTTGATCAAGAGAGACCTTTAGAAAATCTGCACATTTTCTCTAACACTAAACATACAAATATTTTAGCATTTACATTTGTTGTCATTTAGCGGACACTCTTATCCAGAGCAACTTACAGTAGAGTGCAGACATTTTCATATTTTGTTACTTTTTCATACTGGTCCCCTGTGGGAAACGAACCCACGCTCAGCCATTGCTAGGCACCTCGATGCTCTTATCTCTCTCTTTT
>NC_036845.1:6581995-6590045 GCF_002910315.2 Salvelinus sp. IW2-2015
GTATTGTAACCATCAACAATCTCCTTTCTCTAAACCATTGAGGGAAGGTAATGCACAACCTTATTTGTTCTGTTGTACTCAGATTGCAAGATCTGTGACCTTACTAATTGTCCTTGAAAGTTAATTATTTATTTTATAACAATGCATACTCTCAAATTATGTTGGTTTATAGCTATAGAAGACTGTATTTAAAAAAACAGAAAAACRTTGGAGTGTCYACTCACTAGAGACAAAGAAGACATATGGATACATTCCGGACMTCCAATACAAGATTTTGAGGAAGCGGTTGGAATCTGGTGGCGGGATGCCAAGGAGAAGAACCCGAAGGCACAAAGACTTGGACTCCTAACCCCTATTCCTCCACCAACAACTGAGGAACTTGTGCAATCACAAGTGAGAAGAGTGCTAGGTAAGTCAAAAACTGAAGGCAGGAATATCAGGTAKAATTACATCAGACCTCAGAGTGARTTATAACAAAGCCTGTAGGAGATGATACCAATGCAGTCAATTAATAGTTGTCTTTTTATAATTTATATWWGTTGAGAAGCTTGGTGAGTTGGTGAYATTATTGGATAGAGATTGAAAAGTGATAGTTGAGCAATTTTGGGATATTATTCARTTCAAGTTAATTTCTTCAAAATACAGGAAATGGAGGTGGTAGATTCTAATTTGTTTTCTTGATTTTATAACTTTGTGTGTGTCCAGTTAGCCAATTTATTTCAATTAGCTAGCTAGCAGCTCAAGTGTGCAGTTTTCAACGCCAACGCTACTGAAAATGTTGTTGACTTTTTGTTGAAGAACCCATTTCATTCTCTGGGGTACGAGGAAAAGGTGCGAATCAGAACCGAGGGTCGACCTCTGCCTGAAATCAGTTTCATGAACAAGGATGAAAGGTGAGGGCGTTCAATACCAATTGGTAGCTAAAGTATAGCTGGTTAACAGGGAGGCTGTCATCAAATCGCTTGTAATTGCTGGCCAAGCCTGCTTTTTGGAAAGTCTGAGCCTTGGGCGAAAGGGGGGGGTACAGTGACCTGAAGAACATTGATCGTTCAGCTAAACGGCAAAACAAAAGCAGGGAGCATATAAATGCCACATCAGATTCAAGCTTCTGGGAAAAAGTCGATCATGACGAAGGTCCGCGTATTCAAAATGCGCAACACAACGAGAAAGTAAGAAGAAACAGGGATGTTCTCAAGTGGCTTATCAACACCACTGTGTTTTTGGGCATGCAAGAATTGGCTTTTAAAAGGACACAACGAGAGGGAAAGTTTCGCTAACAAGGGCAACTACAATGAGCTTGTAGTGGTAATGGCACGTTACGATGCTTTACTTACTGAACTTATGGAACTTTCGACTGTCTCTACTCCACCACCATTGTCAACTCTCTCCTGACATGAACTGAAGCCACATCTCATGTGCCCGCTCATCCACTGGCACGTTGAATGTTTCCTCGCCAAACACTGAGTGCCCCTATTCATTTTYTCTCATTACTGTATGTAGAGTCAATTACATACAAACACAATCACATTATTACACATCAATGATTTTACTCCTTGCTTGGACCAACACATTCTTAGCTCTTTTGTCTAGCTGTGTAGTGTKTTGTGGTGTTTTTTGTCTTCCCAGTCAAATCCTGTCCTGCGCTGAAGTCAAGCCTCTGATCACCTCAACTCATGCCTCATACCCTCATTCAATCACTGCTGTGATCCCTTCCCAACACTGTGTAAGTAGCCCCCTCATTCCCATTCCCCATAATATTGTACTATAAATGTCTCTATTAAATTCTTTAGGTTAAAATAATTAGTCTTTGGTGATTTTTGAAACACACTTTGTTCGTCCCAGTGCGTTCCCGTGGGTCTCCCATCCTCAAAAGTCACTAGTTTCCACTGCGGTATCGATATACTAAACCTCCACATTCCTCATTCTTTCCCTCCCTCTAGCGTTGGGTGAACCTCGAGACCATGCAGGAGCTCCAGAAACCTCCTACAGCTCAGCAACCCTGTGAGAAACCCAGGTAACRACCCACATACATTCAAACCGCTTTACACCAAGTACATTACAATGACAGAATTTGAAAGAAGCGGTTTCATTTAGTTTTTGCAMTACAGAATTCTACAGAGCCCCTGGCTCTCCCTCTWCCCCTGCCTCTTGCCCTGCTAGTCGGACTGCCATCAACATTGTCCAACACAACCAGCGCATACAATGAATGACGTTAGCAAGATGTTAGATGTCCTGCTATGTGAAATACTTTCTTACATACATTGGCTATTATAAAACAATTTCACAAGGTTGGAACTATTGCAGCTAGCACGGAAACTTGACAAATTGCACAACTGTTGTTGTAATACGTCAAGAAAAATGGGGATATCTCCTTTAAATCACCCAGAAAATATACCTCTGTTGATATCCCATACATTATCAAGCATTTCACAAGTTTTCCAGATGCTGACTGTTAACTCTTGGTCTATAGSAGCTTCCCAKCAGAATGGGCTTACACAATACACAATATTTAAYATGAGATCCTCTCTAAGCTTTACAGGAATATGGTTCTGAATATAAACGGTAACACCTCCACCTTTTGGCATTTCTGTATTTTCTGTAGATGTTATAACCATGTATTGCTACCACTGTATCATCAAAGGTATTATCTAAGTGAGTTTCAGAGATTGTCAGAATTCAGAATTTAATGTAATCAGTACCAGCAAATTATATCCATGAACCTTGTTTCTTAAACTACATATATTAACATGGGTTATTTTTAGTACTTTTTTAGCACCCATGAGAAGCAGGATAGCGTTACGCCCGCTCTCCCTGCGATAGTCCAGACCTCCCAGAGCAGCAGTGCCCTGTCAGATCCAGAGCGAGGGAAAGGAGCCGAACTCGACGATGAAGCCGCTTGCTGAGTCAGCGTAGTTGAGTCAGCACCGGTGTTGCAGACACAGGCAATCCCAGCATTGAAGCGTATGTAGATCAGGCACCAGTCAGTGACGCTATTCCTTATGTCAATCCTGCTCCGGAACCTCTCGCAGTCACTCCCGTCAGCTTAGCAGCAGGTCCGCTGCGTTCGGTTTCCCGACTTGTGACATGGGTACAACGTTGATTGGAAAAAATTTCTTGCTGTTCACCATCTACTTCACTACAAGATGGAGGAGACGGAGACGACTTCTTTGGCAGGCAAGTTCGAGGTAGCACAGGCCATTCTGATAGGGACAGATGACAAGGCGAGGAAACATCCATAGGACCGAGCGCATCCATTAAGAGATTGAGAACGAGAAAGTTCCAGTTTGCGTTTTCCCCATAAGTTTGTGCAGAATAAGGTTTGCTTGCTAAGCATAGCCACCTCATTCCTGTAATCCTCCACTAGCAAACATTTCCGCATTGGAATTCCGGATTGCGATATTTTCCCAGAAAAGAGCGTAAAAAAACACAGCTTCTACAGCGCTAGAAACGTTTGTTAGCTATTCCAGGCCAAGTGGGCTCATTGAACCTAGCTAACCGGCTAGTTGTAAACAGTGTGACACAAAAACGTATGAGCAAAATAAAAAGGAGTATCCGAGTTTAGACTTATGCCATGTTCATATATCTGAGTGAGAGTAGATAAGTGCGGCACCAAGACTCTGTTGGAGAAAGTTGTGTCTCTGCTCAGAGTGTGATGAAGTGTGTTGATGGGTTATGAAGTGTTATGACAAGTTATGTCAGCTGTTATGACATGGTTACCAAATTAACAAAATCAGAAAGGGTATTTTGAGAATATTTTTTATGTTGAGTAAATTAATGTGCATTTGTTTTTATTTCACAATCAAGACATACTCCATATTTTAGAGCACACTGTAAGGAGTATAATGACACCAAGATGTTGTCTGTATCATGTACGTTTCACAGATCATAGGTCAGAGGCATGTATGTGAGAATTGCCAAAACAATCAGAGATACCAAAAATATTTCCCCTCCCGCTGGCATGAATCGCCCAATAGGCTGTCTTAGAAAAATGAGAACAATTGTCAAGGTGTTAGTCTTTCTTTGAAGGAAAAATGGATAGAACACATGAGAAATGTTCCACCGCTTTTTCATGTCAACAACATACGCCTGACCGTTATGGGTTTTTACAGTGGAGTGTGAAATTGAATTTGACAGCGGCACCCTCTGCAGTTCCATGGAACAAAAACACACGTTCCTAGATTGCATGTTCCACGCACACACACACAGACAGGAGACTTACACCTCAACTCAGAACAGAAAGGAAAGGAGCACCCTCCCGAAGCAAATATTAGCAGGTTTATTTCACGGAGCTAGAGGAGTGAATGTAATATTGTTATTGACACGGCAGACTTAGGGTTATAAGGATGTGGAATGTATCACAATCACCTGTTTGATTGCATCAGGGAACAATAAGAGTGAGGTCAATGTCAACTCTGCAAGTAGAACAAGTAGGACAAGTGTGCACTTCTGCAAGTAGCAACACTTTCCAGGACAAGCTGTCCGCAATTCTGCAAGTAGCAACAAGCTTTCAGGACAAGCTGTCCGCAACTTTCTGCATGAGTTTAGCAACAAAGGTTTCCAGACAAGCTGTCGCAACTTCTGCAATAGACAAGCTTTCAGGACAAGTTGCAACTTCTGCAAGTAGCAACAAGCTTCCAGACAACTGTCCGCAACTTCTGCAAGTAGCAACAAGCTTTCCAGGACAAGCTGTCCGCAACTTCTGCTAAGTGCAACAAGCTTTCCAGGACAAGCGTCCGCAACTTCTCAAGTAGCAACAGCTTTCCAGGACAAGCTGTCCGCAACTTCTGCAAGTAGCAACAAGCTTTCCAGGACAAGCTGTCCGCAACTGCTGGGGAGAAGCAGTCCACTGCATACAGTTTAACATTCACCATCAGTGAAGAGTAAAAGAGTTTAAGTAGTGCAAACTACTGGTCTCAGTCATTTTGACCAAAAACCTATGCATTCACTGATTTCCGATTGATGTCACTAAATGAATTATGTCAGCAGTGTGAAACCGTCCTCACCAGTGAAGCTCAGACTGTAACTTCACTCAACCTGTAGTAGATTGTTGTCTTAGGGCTGAAGGAAATCATTATTCAAACATGGAAAACTGTCAGTGAGGACGTAGCGAGGAGCCATGTCTGTCAAGACAACACGTGTTGCTTAGAGCTCCGTGCTCTCAGTCTTCCCCTTGAGGTGTTGGATCTTACACAACCACTGCACTACCAGTCTTTATCAGTCACCACGGCGTCAGGCCCACCGTTAGCCAACACATTCCTCACTGGAGTATGTCATACTGACTGATTACTCTGTCAAACTTTTATTCTCTCTAATCAATAAAGTCACAGTTTGGATTACAGGTATATCTAACAAGAACTAGGGCATAACATTTACATTTGAGGCAATAGATGAATAAGTGTTTTTTCTCTTCATATGTAGCAATAGCTGGTAACAGGAATAAAGTTGATAGAATGTAGTTGCAGGCTTCAAAAGACGTGATGTGAGAGAATGGCAAGGAGGCAATGAGGAAATGATTGCCACCATTATATTTCTATCGTGACATTTGCAATCTCCGCTCTCCCAACAAAAAAAAGTAATTGCATGTCCCAGATCGACATTAACCAGAGGGAAAATATATGGAGCGTTGTATGATTCAGTGTAAATTGTAATGTTTCCATAATATCAAGTTACATGGTGTACCATATAGTTATGCGTTTTATTTTTGGTATGGAGTATGTCATCCCTATGTCAAGTATTTTACTCCATTAGAAACAAAAAATATGTTTCTTTGGTTACTTTAAAAACAGTCAGATAAGAAATAACATCACGCCCAATGAAATTAGCCAGTTATTGATCAGTACAGGCCAGAGAACATTGGCTTATCCTTATCTGTGTAGGACTAGTAACATAAATCAGTTTTCACTGTTGTATATAATGTGAAACCAAAAGAAGAAAACAATACAAACTGACGTCAGCATTCAACTATTTCAAGGAACTTGGGTTTTTAGAGTTGTGTGGTCAGCTTTTCAGAACTCTCTTTCTAAAATTATCCGCCGCAATTGTTGCAACCCTATTATTAGGCCTGTTCAACCTCTCTTTCGTGTCGTCTGAGATCCCCAAAGATTGGAAAGCTGCCGCGGTCATCCCCCTCTTCAAAAGGGGGAGACACTAGACCCAACTGGTACTGACCTATATCTATCCTACCCTGCCTTTCTAAGGTCTTCAAAAGCCAAGTTAACAAACAGATCACCACCATTTCGAATCCCACTGTACCTTCTCCACTATGCATTCTGGTTTCCGAGCTGGTCATGGGTGCACATCAACCATGCTCAAGGTCCAACGATATCATAACCACCATCGATAAAAGACAATACTATGCAGCCTATTCATCGACCTGGCCAAGGCTTTGACTCTGTCTCACCACATTCTTATCGGCAGACTCAACAGCCTTGGTTTTTCAAATGACTGCCTCGCCTGGTTCACCAACTACTTCTCAGACATTGTTTTCAGTGTGTCAAATCGGAGGGCCTGTTGTCCGGACCTGCCACAGGGTTCAATTCTCTGGCCGACTCTTTTCTCTGTCTACATCAATGATGTGCTCTTGCTGCTGGTGATTCTCTGATCCACCTCTACGCAGACGACACCATTTCTGTATACTTCATGGCCCTTCTTTGGACACTGTTAACTAACCTCCAGACGAGCTTCAATGCCATACAACTCCCTTCAGTGGCCTCTCCAACTGCTCTTAAATGCAAGTAAAACTAACATCAAAATCAAAAAGTATTTATAAAGCCCCTTCTACATCAGCTGATATCTCAAAGTGCTGTACAGAAACCCAGCCTAAAACCCAAAACAGCAAGCAATGCAGGTGTAGAAGCACGGTGGCTAGGAAAAACTCTTAGAAAAGCCTAGAACCTAGGAAGAAACCTAGAGAGGAACCAGGCTATGAGTGGTGGTCAGTCCTCTTCTGGCTGTGCCGGGTGGAGATTATAACAGAACATGGCCAAGATGTTCAAATGTTCATAGAATGACCAACAGGGTCAAATAATAATAATCACAGTGGTTGTCGAGGGTGCAACAGGTCAGCACATCAGGATTAAATGTCAGTTGGCTTTTCATAGCTGATCATTCAGTAGTATCTCTACCGCTACTGCTGCTCTAGAGAGTTGAAAACAGCAGGTCTGGGACATGTAGCATGTCCTGTGAACAGGTCAGGGTTCCATTGCCGCAGGCAGAACAGTTTGAAACTGGAGCAGCAGCACGGCCAGGTGACAGCAAGGAGTCATCAGGCCAGGTAGTCCTGGAGGCATGGCTGAGAGAGAGAGCGAGCGAGAGAGAGACGGACGGACGGTTCTGACTTAGAATATGTGGACAATTAAAATTCCTATGTGTCTGGTTAGACTGTAAACTCAAATTCCAGACTCACATTAAGCATCTCCAATCCAAAATTAAAACTAGAATCGGCTTCCTATTTCCAACAAAGCCTCTTCACTCATGCTGCCAAACATACCTTGTAAAACTGGACTATCCTAACCAATCCTTGACTTCGGCGAGGCATTTACAAAATGCCTCCAACACTCTACTCAGCAAATTGGATGCAGTCTATCACATTGCCATCGTTTTTGTCACCAAAGCCCATATACTACCCACCACTGCCGACCTGTATGCTCTCGTTGCTGGCCCTCGCCTACATATCTGTGACCCACTTGCTCCAGGTCATCTATAAGTTCTGCTAGGTAAAGCCCTGCCTTATCTCAGCTCACTGGTCACATAGCAGCACCCACCCGAGCACGCGCTCCAGCAGGTATATTTCACTGGTCACCCCCAAAGCCCATTCCTCCTTTGGCCGCCTTCCTCAGTCTTCTGCTGCCAATGACTGGAACGAATTGCAAAAATCACTGAAGCTGGAGACTCATATCTCCCTCACTAACTTTAAGCATTCAGCTGTCAGAGCAGCTCACAGATCAATGCACCTGTACATAGCCCATCTGTATAATAACACATCCAACTACTCATTCCCAACGTATTTATTTTTTTATATATATATATTTTTTTTCTCCTTTGCCACACC